>NW_028261383.1:116949208-117103136 GCF_051295495.1 Thamnophis sirtalis
AGTACCTCTATTAGCAGTGTGCCATTTCAGGAATTCTTCTCTCTCCCCGGGCATCATAGTTTCTGGGCTGTAATACTTGGTCTCAGGGAGTGGTCCCACGTAGTCTTGATTGGCCATTGTATTGAACAAGTGAGGGAAATATCCTTTGCAGCCTTGAAACCCCATAGCTTTGGGTAATTTGGATAATTTAAGTGGTAAAAATGAGAGGCTATCAATAAACCAAATCTTATAGTCTGGAAGGGTAATACACAGTAGTTTCCCCCCCTGACTTATAAGTTGAACCCTAACCTTTTCACGGATCAGCTGCCTCAGTACAAGGTATCCATCATAACCTTTGGAGTTGTGTGCAATAAAAGTACATCCTTTAAACTTATGATTTATAAATTTCTTTATAAACTGTTCCAGGCATCTAACACCATAACAATCCCACCTCACAACATCTTTATCGTCCTCATCTTTCAACATATCCCTGGCACATGTATAATTAGGTATGTGGGTGCCTGTTTCTTGGCAGCATTCAAAATCATAACTAATGTATCTTTCGCCAATTCGTGGTCGGTCCAACGATTTTAGAAAACATAAATGTTTTCCAAGCTTTCAACCTTCTCAGAGCACTGCCCACATTTGACTTCCTTGCACTTTTTGTGGGGGGTAAAGACATAAAGACCACACGTTTCACAATATTCTTTAGTCTTACACTCAACTTTTCCCTCCTTAGTGAGTTCTCTGTGTCTTTCAGCACATTCCTTAGACCGACAAGGTGCTTTGCACCTACAGCACAGCACCTTCTCCACCTCAACCTGCTGACACTCTTGCTTTAGGCATGCTCTGCAAATATATTGACATCCATGACTAAATTTGTGGTGGTAAGCCGTGTGGCAGAATTTACAGAAATAGCGTTCGCCCAGAAAGCCCTTGATATTTTTGATGCCATAGTAATGCTTGTCGTGTAATAATATAAATACTATTTTTTCTTGCTGCGGGTGACCTGTAACAAAAAACACCACCCGTCCTGCATGTAAAACAAGATCTTTATAGTGACCTGTAAATGTTTTTCAAAGATGTGTACCTGAGAAAAGTCAATCCTGTTTCCTGTGGAAATACCCAGTCTGCTGTGAAGTTCCCTGGCCCTGGTAATAATTTCTTGCTTTCTACCATCAGAACCAATCAGACAGAGCAAACAGCTGGCAAAACAAAGAAATTTGCCTTCCACATTGAAATCTACTAGATGCTGTCTTTTTTTCTCCAGTACTCTGGTGAGCAGCAAAGTATTTAACTTCCTAAGCCCTCCTCCCTCCTTGTTCTTCACGATGGTAACCACTAATTGCAAATTACCCCCTCCCCCACAATATCTCAGCCTTACTTTGTAGCAGATTTTCAACACTGGTCAGAAAATCATCAGCGTTTAAATCATTCATACACCTCCTATGAGAAAAGAGAGGATGGTTTAACCCCTCTGCATCCAACCGTAGACTTTATATCATTACTTTCCACTACCTGATGGACAGAATATACCTCACAAACAATTTGATACTGATTTTGAAAGTTTATAAAACTTTGGGGGAATTGAAAATTGGGTTTAATTTACCTCAGAGGCTTCCTGGTAATGTATTCAATGAAAATATTGACTATTTAAAATATAATTGTATGATGAATCAGGAGTTTAGTATTCTGGATGAGAGACCAAGTTTGCGTAACCCTCCTGGAAGTCACATTTTAAAGCAGTTTGTATTTCATTACCCTCATAGTACTGAATTCAAGGCGGAAGGATCATCTCTAACAAGCTGACAAAAGCTGAGGAAAGAAACACCTTAAATCCTACAAGAGTTCAAAAGCTATTTGCGTTATTTGAAGGATACTTCCTCAGGCAGGAGAGGGGTCATGGAAGTTCATCTTTTAAGGAATGAAGTAGAAGGGCCCTCAACCCTGTGAGCGTCACCACCTGTCAGTAAGATCCTTGTCCCTCTGAATGTTGAAAGCCTCCAGGACAGTGACCAGAGGGTGGATCAAGGTTATGATTAATATGTAGGGTGACCAAACATACCGATTTCAGAATGACAAGCACGCTTTATAATAATTTTTCCCACGTCCCTCCGCCTTTTAAAAAAGTCCCGATTTTCTGGCTTCATGTTGAAAGCCCAGTGGATTTGCTTAAGAAATCCTAACCGGGGCAAGTCAAAAGACACCCTGTCTAATCCCTCTCTCTCTGTGTCTCAGTACTTTCATTGAAGATATTAAAACGTTAAAGCAAAAAAACGGACCTCCCCCGCTCACTCGCGCTGGTCGCATTCACCTCATTTTATAAGAAAAAAATGATCTAGTACCATAGAGCTGCAGGAAATGGCTAGAGAGGTCACCAGTGTTACTTCCTGGATTTTCCGGAGGGGAGGGGCACGGAGGTTGAAGGACTCTAAAATGGTGGGAAAGTTTCTTTGAAACTTGGAGTTTCTGCCTGCTGGTAAGTATGCTGGGTTTTTTTTCTTTTCTTTTTTAATGCATTTTAAAATAATGTAGGTTTTTAAAAATGTGCAGCTGCTGTTTTTTTATTCAAAACAATATGTGATGTGCCATGAAAAAAATCATTAAAAAAAAACCCTGAAAGAACAAAAGGAGTTTTTTAGGGTATTTTCCTGATCAAAACTATAATTGTTTCTGCATGACACCCTTAATCAGAAATAGCCAACAACACTTCATTCTAAATAGTTTTATTTCCTTTATTGTATGTGATTACTCAAGTCCAAAAACTGAGTTAATTGGATAAACTCAGCTCCACAATTTACTAAATATACAGTTACAGGAATTTCATGTATAGTATGCTGTCTCTTAGGGTTTATTGAACATAGGAGAATAATATGAGAGGGATTTGATGTAAAATAAGCTCTTTTAATGAATTCAAAATCAACGCAGCAGACAAGACATGGGAGTGAACATAATACACAGTTTAACAATTTTTTTTCTTTTAGCCATCAAATACTGCAGCAAGTGTGTCAGTAATAATAGCAAAACAGGCATAGGATTTTCCAGCCAGGTTAATTTTACTTTTTTATGGTTTTGATGTTGTATTTAATTTTATCTGTATTAGAAACTTATGAAGGCTGTGCAACATTTTGAGGTGATATAGAGTATGTAAAGGCATGAATACAGTAGAACCTCTGGTCACAACCATAATTCGTTCCATAACATTGGTCGCAAACTGATTTGGTCAGGAATCAAACCTAATTTTGGAAATTTGGCGCTGACAAAAAAAAATGGTGCAGAAGGGGAAATCAGCAGCGGGGGGGAGGGGGGAGAATATGAATATTTTGGTCAGAAGTGTTCGTGACCAAAGGTTCTACTGTATAACATCTTCACTTAAGACTTAAGATTCACTTAAGATATAACATCTTCACTTAGGATTCACTTAAGAACTGTGGCAGAAAAGGTGGTATAGTGACCAAAGTTACAATGGCATTAAAAAAAAGTGACTGATGACCATTTTTCACACTTAGTGACCATTTTCACACTTAGCGACCGTTGCAGCATCCTCATGGTAACGCAATCAAAATTTTGACGTTTGGCAACAGGTTCGTATTCATGATGGTTTCAGTGTCCTGGGGTCATATAATCACCTTTTGACAAAGTCAAATGGGGAAACCAGATTAACTTATGTTACTAACTTATCAGCTGCATTTATTCACTTAAGAACTGTGGCAAGAAAGGTGATATATTGACCAAAATTACAATGGGATTGAAAAAAGTGACTGATGACCATTTTTCACACTTAGCGACCATTTTCACACTTAGCGACCGTTGCAGCATCCTCATGGTCACGTGATCAAAATTCGGATGTTTGGCAACAGTTACAATTTATGTTTGTAAATTGTAGTTATGTTGAAATAAAAAAAAACATTACAATACTATTTTTGTGTTATATGAAAATTTTTGTTGCTCCGTATAAAACGTTTAATCAACCCCCCCCCTGGTGAAAGGTGTCCCTCTTTACCAATCTGAAAATCTGGTCACCTTATTAATATGTCATTAGAGGGAGGGTATTTCTGGAGGCTTTTAACGAGACCTTGGTTTGCCTCCTCCTTAAAAAACCATCACTGCCAGGACAACTTTCATCCAATTTTCTTTTTGGTGAAGGTTGTGGAAAATGTGGGGACCTGACAGCTTCAGAGGGTCCTAGATGAAGCAAATTATCCGGATCCCTTTCAGTCAGGATTCAGGCCCAGTTATAGGATGGAAATGGCATTGGTCACACTTGATGATCTTTGATGAGAGTGGGATTGGGGTATTGCAACCATTCTTGCTCTGCATGAACTCTCAGTGGCTTTCAATACCATTGATCATGATATCCTTCTGGGTCAGCAATGGGGAATACAGCTGGGTGGCACAGTTTAGTGCTAGTTCAGCTCTTTTCTCAGAGCTGTTTCTAATCACTGTTGATAGGGATTGAGAGATCGAGCTCTTGGTCATTATCCTGTGGCATTCTGCAGGGCTTGCCACTCGTCTCTATTCCTTTCCATCATCCACATGAATCCATATGGATGAGATCATCTGTCACCATGGGTTCAGGTGTCTGCAGACTTTTGACAATATCTAAATATATATTGTCACTCCTGGTGATCCAAATGATACTCTGGTTTCCCTCTTGTGGTGCCTGGAGGCTGTGGGGCTGCATGGGCCTTTGATTGAATCCTGGTAAGACCAAATGGCTTTGGGTACATGAGGCTTTGTCATCTTTGAATATAAATGAGGTGGCACTACCCTGGTTCAGAAATTTTTTGGGGGGGTCTTCTGGACTTGCAACTCCTACCCAAAGAGCAGGTGGCTAAGGAGAAACTTTGGGTTGTGTACCAATTGTGGCATTTCCTGGATCAGGAATCCCTGGGCTCTTTTTTTCAGGAGCTAGATATCTTAAAATTGGGCTATTGTAATGTGCTCTGTTGAGCCTACCTTTGAAGAGCATTTGGAAGTTACAGCTGGTACAGAGTGCAGTGGCTCAGACAGTTCCTGGGGTCCAAAGAATGCCCCATATAACATCACTAATCTGTGAGCTGAATTGGCTGCCGGTCTGCTTCCAGGTGCAATTCAAGGTGTTGGTAATCATCTTTAAAGCAGCTGATGGCATAAGTGCAGACTACTTGAGGGACTCAATTGGCTTGGCCCATCCCATCTGTGCTGGCATGCTGCAGGGTTGATTATTCTGGCTGGCAGTGTCCAGAAGTGCTTTCTTTGCCATTGCACCTGTTTCAGCCTCAACCCTCCTCACCTTTCATAAGGGCCAGTAACCTGACTTTCTCAGAGTATAAGGGAGAAGCAACCTAGAACTAAGGACACATTTTATAACAGTGAGAACAATTAAATAGTGGAACATCTTGCCTTCAGAAGTTCTGAATGCTCCATCACTGGAGACTTTTAAGAAGGGACTGGACAACTAATTGTCTGAAATGGAATATGGTATCCCGCTTGTGCAGTGGGTTGGACTAGACGAACTCTAAGGTCTCTTCCAACTCTGTTTTTCTGTTATTATTATTTTCTTCTGAAATGATTTTTACCTTGGATAGTTATATAAAAGGCAAATGTCCCTGTTTTCAATTCAATTTATACGTACTCCATATTGTGGCACAAAATGTACAAAAACAAGAACTCATCTGAACCCAGATTCCAAAGGTAGAGATATTGGTAAATAATTACCCGGTATTGATAACAGTAAAAGAACACATTGATTTAAAAAAAGGACCATGGAAAATATGTTATTTAAATGTGATTGGGGCTCCAGTTGCCTTCTTCTTTCAATATTGTCTCATTGAAACCGTTTCTGGGAGTTTTAAAGAGGAAAATAACTCAGAAGAGGATGGAGCTGACATGGACAGGAGTTCTACTTCTTCTCTGTATACTTTTCACTCTTGTCTCATATTTCCAAATGTACAAGAGAAAAGGGCAGCTGCCCCCTGGACCTGCTCCATGGCCTATTCTGGGGAATCTCTTTCAGCGAGATGTACTACCTTTGCATAAACATTCTCAAAAGGTAAGGCTAGTTAACTCTTGTACTTCTTCAAAGTTTCTGATGATTACCTTTGAAAAATACTTATAGCTTTTTTAATTGTATTAGTTTGATTTATTTTATAAAGAACAATTTTATTTGTGGCTCATTTCTTCAAAGGGAATTGTAATATAAAGTCACCATGTAGCAATCTGATAAACCAGCAATGGAGGTTTCAAAGTTCATTAAAATATATAGTAACAAGAAAAACTTTAGAAAAAATAAATCTATGAGCCTCAAAATTGTATCATTTGGATTACCGGTAGCATCAAATTCACTGAAAATTCCATTTGATTCCAGATTGTTGAAATGCAGATACAACCTCTGTCCCAATAAAGTTCATCTGGGCTGAAAAAAATCCAGATGATAACTAGATGCCGTCAAAGACATAACAGAAACACAAAGTTTTTCCTATAATATTATGGAAATCCAGTTACTTGAAGCCAATTTAGGTTACCAGAGATAGTTTTCTTCATTTTGTTCCTGCTTCCATCCTTCAAATGAATCAATTATTCTTTTCCATGCACATTTTTTCCCATCTGTAACCTTTTTTTGTAAAAATAAAATAAAATATCCAGCCTGAAATTAATTCAAAAATTAGAAGAATATGGCGAAGTGGCAGGACTAAAGATCAATGAAGACAAAACAAAAGAAGAAAGTGAAATACTTGGGGATCTGGGTGTCGGCAAAATATTCCACAATTAAAGACAATAATTATAATAAATTGGTGATACAAATAAAGAAAGATTTAGAAAATTTGAAAAATATTCAGTTATCACTCATGGGATGTATAGCGACAATTAAAATGAATATTTTGCCAAGAATCTTTTTTATTCCTGATTCAAGCCGCACCTATTAAAAATTCTTTCAAAAAAATTCTTTCAAAAATTAAAATAACCGCTAGGTTCATTTGGCAGGGACGAAAAGCGAGGATTAAACTAAAGTCAATGCAAGACAGGAAGGAGAGGGGCGGCTTAGCATTACCAAATTGGGATTTATACACATCAGCAGTAACAATAACATTGGTGAAGGATTGGGTAGAGCTAAAGAATAAAAGAATTTTGACCTTAGAAGGCCATGATTTGCAAACAGGCTGACATACATTCCTATGGGATGACAAAAATGAAATGCAGAAATACTTTCACAATCATTTAATCAGAAGAGTGTTATTGCAAAAATGGCTCAAAATCAAAATAATCCACTATGTGAAAATCCCAAATTGGTTATCACAAACAAAAAGGATGACTCACCCAAATTTTATAGATTTGAACAAAATGCTAAGATTCAGAGTCTTAATTGATAGACAGGGACATTTAAAAACAATTGAAGAATTGGCAGATCAGAACATGAAAGTTGACTGGCTAACTTACCTCCAAATCAAAACTAAATACAATAAAGACACTAAATTATATGACATCGAAACAGAACCACACAAATTGGATAAAATTATTCAAAGCTCAGATAGAAAGATGATAGGGAGAATATATAAATTCCTCCTGAAGTATAAAATGGAAGAGGAAATAATGAAAGAACAAATGATAAAATGGGCGCAGAACTTTGGCTATAATATTGAATTAGACAAATGGGAAAAATTTGGGGGAACAAACTTAAAAATGACACTATCAGTTGCATACAAGGAAAACCAGTACAAAATGTTTTACAGATGGCACCTGGCACCAACAAGGTTAGCTAAAATCTTAACAAATACCTCCCCAAAATGTTGGAAATGTGAATCAATACACTGAATATATTACCATTTATGGTGGACCTGTGAGGAGGCTAATTCTTTTGGAAAAGGATCAAAAATTGGCTGGAGGCAATAACGGGGTTAAAATAGAATTGAAACCTGAAGTATTTTTATTAGGAATAATGTCTGCAAAATACAAAAAAGAAATCCAGTATTTAATACTACATAAAATTACGGCAGCAATGATCGCCTTTGCCCAGAAATGGAAAAACAAATTAATTCCAAGTGAAGATGAAATAATAAGAAAGGTTATGGATTGTGCTGAAATGGACAAACTAACTAAAGAAATCCAGGGAAAAGAAGAATCAGAATTCTACTAGATAAGGGATAAATGGTATAGGTGGATGTAGGAAAGAAACAAGAATCAATGAAGGAATATAACAAAACTCAAAAAATAATAGTATCAGTAAAATAAGAGGGTTAAGAATGGTGAAATCCATATGAAATACAATAGAAGGAGAAATAATATAAGGTGAGTGGTATCGATTGATAATTGTTATTACAACGAACAGGAAGCTCCTGTTCATATTGTATTGTGTAAATGTGGTGTAAATCTAGGTTTTGTGTGTGTGTATTTTACATGTTTGTTAATAAAAATTTAAAAATAAAAAATAAAATAGTCCATTAGTATACTTCTATGTCAGTGGCCCTTTGCAATATGATTCCTTGTACATTGTCTGAAGCACTCCTATATATTCTTTCCTTATATCCACATTCCATTCAGTCTCTTGGGAAATTGATGTACATTATATGTTGTTATTTTTCATGAAATATGTTAATTTTTATATTTGCAATACTTTTACATTCACGCTTAGATTTTCCACTTCTTTCCTTTTCTTCTGAGTCCATTTTGTCATGGACTGTGCTTTCTTTATTTATAGCAATAGCACTTATAATTATATACTGTTTCACTATGCTTTACAGCCCTCTCTAGTGGTTTACAGAGTCAGCACATTGCCCCCACAATTTGGGTCCCCATTTTACTACCTCAGAAGGATGGAAGGCTGAGTCAACCTTGAGCCTGGTGAGATTCGATTGCCAAATTGCAGTCAGCCAGCAGTCAGCAGAAATAGCCTGCAGTACTGCATTCTAACCAATGTGCCACCGCAGCTCCTAATGCTAGAATGGTGAACTTATGGCATGAGTGCCACAGGTGCCATGCAGAGCCATTTAACAGGGCACCGATGGTGTTGCCGTGTCAGCTGACTTCAGCTTTTTTAAAAGCCATTTTTCGCCCACCCCAGGCTCCAGAGGCTTTATAGGTGGTTGGGGAGGGTGAAAAGAGCCTCCCCCCGCCCCGCACCCAGAGCGCAAAAAACAGTTCTATGGGCAAACCGGAAGTTCGGGAATGATCCTACAAGCAGGGTAGTTTTTAGTCCTCTGAAGGCTTCAGGAAAGCTCCTAATCGCTGTCCTAATTAATGTATGAATCAAATATATCAATGGCAGACTTTTGAGCATTACAGAAAGATAATTCTTACATTTTGAAAAGTCAGTTCAACCTGGGCCTATTTCTTTTCTGTTTCAAATTTTTATTAGTTTATCAAAATATACAATACAAAATAAAAATAATGGGCAACTAGAGGAAGGAAAAAGAAAATGAAAGTTAAAGGGGGAAAAGAAAAAAAAGCAATGACTTCTGACATTGTTTTAGCACTGTAGAAGAGAACAACATTACAGCCGCTTTAACTGATTCTTTTTGCACATTAGAACACACTACTTATTTCTATAACAACAATCTACTTAATCAGCAAAACGAAAATCAAACTTTCATTTTTTTCATCACAGGGATAAAATCAAGAAGTTATTTCTAAATGAAAAAAAATTAAATATATTATCTTCTTTGAACAAAGCAATCAATTTAAACATCTCTGCTTTTTCTTCCTTACTGTTGAAGCAGTGCAGAGTGCAGAGAAGATCAACAAAGATGATCAGGGGACTGTAGGCTAAAACATATAAAGAATGGTTACTGGGATTGGGTATGTCTAATTTAATGAAAAGGACTGGGGTGACACGATAGTAGTGTTCCAATACCTCAGGGGCTGCCACAAAGAAGAGGGAGTCAAGCTATTCTCTAATGCACCTGAAGGCAGGACAAGAAGCAATGGATGGAAACTAATCAAGGAGAGTAGCAACCAAGAACTAAGGAGAAATTTTCTGACAGCTAGAAGTTAAACAATTAATCAGTGAAAAACTTACCTCCAAAGTTGTGAATGCTCCAACACTGGAAAATTTTAAGAAGAGATTGAACAATCATTTGTCTGAAGTAATGTAGGGCTCAGGCAGGAAACCAGGGTGTCAAACTCGTGAGAATACATTGTCATCATGTGATGTATTGCAACTTTTCCCCCTTTGCTAAAACAGTGGTAGGCATTGCCAGCGCATGACACATCTGATCCGCAGACCCCGTGGTATAGGATTTCCTGACTGAGCAGGGAGTTGGACTAGAGAACCTCCAAGATCTCTCCCAACTCTGTTATTCTGTGTAGTAATATTTCTGTTTCCACTTAATAATTTTTGTAAATTGTCACCATTTATTTTAACAAAATTCATTATATCCTTTCAAATTATTTAACCTTAAAAGGAAAAAAGCACTTTCCCCATTCATTTCAAAACATTAAATTTTTCTGTAAAAACATTTCTAAAATCAGTAAGTTCTAATACATCTTTTAAAAAATTTCCTCTTAACATACATACTTTCAAATTTGTTTTCAGTAATATTTCACAAGCTTTAAATATTACTCAAAATTATACATAGAAGAAAAAACAATGTCCAAACTCATTTTATAAACACAGCACAAGCTGCATTAGAGCTTTCCTTCAATTACATAGATCAAACCAATAAACATCCAACTAATTCCAATTAACTCATTAAATTTAAATCAGTCCCTCCAAGTTAACCTCGTAGAATTTTTTTTTCTTTTGGTATACATGCATTTATAGACTCAAAACTTTTCTTTAAGATAATACATCTTTTTTATTTAAATGCTCCTTAACATAAATACTCTCCAGTACACTTTCAGTAATGTTTTGCAATCTTGAGGAATAACTTAAGCATTATATAAAAAAAATACATTTTCAAAGTGTTATATTAACACTTTCCTTCAGTTACAAATATCAAACAGATAAAAATCCATCCTGATTCCAAAAGACTCATTAAATTTAAATCACTCCCTCCAGTTTATCTTCATAGTATAACTTTTCTTCTTCTCTAGAATGTCAATCAAGTAGTTATAAACTCTTTTTATCTAGAATTTTTCAATCTTGTTAATATCAATGAAGAAAAAGTCCCAAACTTGTCTGTTGAGTTCCGGGTGATGTACGTATCTGTGACTCACCACAGTTCTTTGTTGTTCTTTGTGGTGGCTGAGATGGAATGTCTTTAGCTGGGGTTGTCTCTGTTCTGGCTGGTTGCAGACAGAGGTTCCGAGATGGTCACACGGTTGATGTAGCAGCACCACAACCTTCCATCTTTGAGTGCTACCTTGTAGGAATGCAACCCAGTAACGTCCACTACCCAGGCAGGAATCCAGCAAAAGCTCCCAGCGTGGTTGTGGGCGTAGACAAGGTCACCCAGTGACAATGACTAGACCTGGCTGATCGAGTCTGCAGGGACCTTGGAGGAGTAGTCTCGGTGCAGCCGGTTTAAGTTGGTCCACGGGCCATGACCCATTAGTAGTTTGGCTGGACTCCTGTTGGTGGTGGAGCTTGGTGTAACATGCTGGACCAGGAGGTACTCAGCTATCTGTGTTTGCCAGTCCCTTGGGCCCATCCTTGCCAGTGCTTCCTTTGCTGATCAGACCATCTGCTCAGCTTGCCCATTGTTAGCAATGGTGCAATCCAGTGGTGGGTTGTGGATCCTGTCACAACTGGTACGCTGCACATGAAACCTGCATCCTAGTCTGGCACATGTGCTGCGCATGCATGTGCAAGCCACCACTCTGCAACACCCAGCTGCTCGGCGGAGGAGGCTCAGGCTCCACATGATGTGCACGTGTGCTCATTTGCCTGGTCACGTTATAAACACTATATATAGGGTGGGCCAAATGAACCACCATACTAATTTGATGGCTGCTGCTCCCAGCTACTAGCGGTACAGCCATACTGGGCTGTATCGCCCAGATTCCACCACTGGTGTAATCAGGGCATGACGAATACCATGACAGCTCGAACTTGCTTGATATGAGCTATGGCCTGTTGTCCAAAACGAGGATGTCTGGTAGTCCATGGGTCACAAACAGCCTTTTAAGGGTCTTGATCATTGAGTCTGAGATGATAGATTTCATGAGTACCACCTCAAGCCATTTTGAGTAAGCATCCACAACCATGATAAAAGTCTGTCCATGAAAGGCCCTGAAAAGTTAATATGCATCCTCGCTCAAGAGCTTCCAAAACTGGCTGCTGCAGCCTCTGAGGTACCACCACACAACTCCTCCAGAGTAGGCAGCTCCATTGAGTGGAGAGCTCATGTTGCTGGGATGTGGAAGGGAAGGAACTTTGTGTTAATTGGCTTCTTTGGCCACCTCCTCCACATCCAGTTGAGCACCTGGGCAATGACATGGTCCTTGGCAGAGTGTGTAGCGATCTCAGTATCTTTCTTACTTGTTTAACAATAAGAAAAAAAATCCTCAAAATGGCACAGATCCTCAAAGGAATAACAGGCTGTGGCTAAATAAAATCTTTTCTAGCTTAATAAAGATTAATAGTCCTTAAAAGTGATTAAGAAATCAAAGACAAGTGATTTCAGCATTCCCCCTTCAGCTGTTAACTTACCATGTTCTGAAGCTCATCTCCTGAAGCTAACTTGCAGACTGTTGCTGTATGGAAGATCGATGATTCTAGAACACTCCCTAACCCAGGAGAGTCATATAAACTAAAGGAATGTTGGTTTCTTCTGTTTAGAAGAAAAAGTGACAGTCTAGGAAAAAAAATCCTTCTCAGGGAGCTCCTATGATCTCTCCGTGGGTGTGTTGTCAGTTGGTCATCTTCACCAGAAGTCCCAAGGCCTGTCCTTGACACAACAAATAATCACTTGACCAACTTTAAGAAGCTCTCACCAAAATATTTTTCAAGCTTAGTTTTACCTTTGTAACATATAACTTTTTTTTTGTTAATGATAAAAATAAAACTTCTGCATTTTGGTTCTTTTGTGCTAGTATGTCAGAAGTATAACCAAAGCAGAGTTTTCTTTCGAGGAGCTCAAAGCTATTCTCTGCAAGCTAGGTTCTATAATCCACAACAGTGATCTGCAGTCAGGGTAGGCAGGGTAGGCAGAGCCTCACCACTGTCATCATGAAAAGAAAAAAAAATGTAAAAGGAAAAAGGCTGAGGTAGTTGCTGCCAGAGTCACAGTGGATGACTCTGCTTAGTGATTAACTGTTTAAAAAAGCCTCTAAAAAGTGCCCTCTACAGTAGGAGGCAGGAGAACCACGTGCCTCATTTAGCCTGACTTTATGATCACTCGAGTAGAGTTAAGCAAGGGTTAAAAGGTGAAAAATTCCTTATGTAGATGAGGCACTTGGTTCTCTTGGCTCCTCCTGTAGAGGGCGGTTTTTAGAGGCTTTTTTAAACAGTTAAGGAGACGAATAAATTGAGGACTCTGGCAGCAGCTAACCCAGCCTGACCTCAGCAGCTCTTTTATTTTTTTTTGGTTTTATTTGTATTTGTAGGCCGCCCTTTTCCCTGAGGGGACTCAGGGCGGCTCACAGAAAACCAAGGGAGGGGGGAGTACGACATTGAGATTACAACACATAATAAAATAGCAAACAACATGCATACTACATTCGGGCGGGGTAACAGTCCTTATCCCCAGGCCTGACGGGCGAGCCAGTTCTTCAAGGCTATGCGGAAGGCCTGGACGGTGGAGAGAGTACGGATCTCTACGGGGAGCTCGTTCCAATATAACGAGCTCGTTCGCTCTTGCCTTTTTCCTTTTATATTTTTACATTTTTATGATGGCAGGCAAGAGCAGAGTTGAACTCCTCCTCAGCAACAGGAGCAGCAGGTCCCGGTGGGGGTCAGCACCAGCGAGTCCCTGAAGGAGGCCACCAGGGCGAGCAGTTCCAGGTTGAGGTGCTTGAAGGCGAGAGGAGCTCGGTGGAGGCGGGCGGGGATTAGACGCAGGGCGCCCGAGCGAAGGAGGCCAGGTCGGGCAGGCCAAGCAATGGGGAGGCGTGGCGGGCACTAGAGAAGTGGAAGCTCTGGTGCAGGAGGTGTGGGGAAGCTGCCAAAGACCGGCGTCTCCTCAGGGAAGTGGCAGCGGGAGCTGTAGGAACACTCACTATGCAAGTAGAACATGTGGCACAGCTCTGTCTTGTACTCGAGGTGGCAGTTGACAGAGCGCATCTCGGACGAGCCGTGTGCGAACTGGCAGTTGGCACCATACTTGCAGCGGCAGCTCTCACTGAAGGTGTGGCAGAGTTCAGCCTTGTAGTGCGATGATGGGGCAGGTGCGCTGGGCGGCTTGAGTGGCGGGAAGCCCCGGTGGCAGGGGCGGCTGCGGCTGGGCCGCCTTGCCTTCAGTCAGGCTGACCGAGCGGTCCAGGCACAGCAGGGGCCACGGCTGCTCGCCCTTGGGGCTCCAGGGGCTGCGCAGCGACCACACTGCTGAGTCCCTGCCGCCCGGCAGCGTCGCCTTAGAGGAGCAGGCCGAGCGGCCACAGGAGAAGGCAGAGGTGGGAGCATCCAGCTCTTCGCTCAGCGAGAGGTTGATCAGGTTCTGGTAGAGGTTCCGGACATCCAGAATGGAGCTCATTGTGCCGCCTGCTCGTGTTCCGCTCACCGAAAGCAGCAGTGACAACTCCGCTTTCTTTTTTTGCCCAGAGGCCATTTCTAGGCAAAAGAAAGAAAGTGCCAGCCCGTTGCTGGCTCTATGTCGGACATAGCAGCGGCCAAAAGAAAGCCAGAGGCAGGCTGGCGTTTTCTTTTGCCCACCTGTCAGAACTCAGGCAGGCAAAAGAAAGAAAGTGCTTTAGACCAGTGTTTTTCAACCACTGTGCCGTGGCACACTAGTGTGCCGTGACATAGTGTATGGTGTGCTGTGGGAAAAACACCCGCCGGGTGTTTTTGCCTTGGGACATCTCTGTGTCCGTGCACGTGGCAAGAAAACACCGCAGAGACGTTTCAAACTGCGTGCAGTGATTTCTGCCACAGGCTTCCGAAGCTGAGGGGAATAGCTGCTGCTGCCTCCTCCTCCTCCAACAGCACTGCCGGATTTGCCGCCAACGCTGCAGCCGAGGTGAAGCCTCCAAAGCTCCCACAGGCGCCCCCGCCCATGGCAGCGGCGGTGGTGCCTCCCCCTCCGCTCGGAGCACCTCAGCTTTGCTCTGGGTTACCCCTGCCGCCGCCTGCACCTCTGCCGGGCTTTTCAGAAGCCATGAGGCCCTTTTCCCTGCTCCCCCCCCTCCGCCGCCTTCCTACTAGCTCCCGTGGCCAAATGGCTCCTCAAAAGCACGGCAAAGGAGGAAGGGGGAGGGATAACACGGGGGCCAGCTCAGGTGCTGCCATGGGTGGGGGTGCCTGCGGGAGCTTTGGAGGCTTCACCTCGGCTGCAGCGCTGGGCAGCAAATATGTTGGTGCTGTTGGAAGAGGAGGAGGAGGCGGCAGCAGCTATTCTAGTGACGGCGGGGGCTCGTTGGCATCTTCAGCGGCAGCCCTGCCCCCTGTGAAAAAACCGAAGATAGAGCAGATCCACGCAGATGACGTTGCTGCAACATGACTGGAGGAGGAATTCTGGGAGTTGAAATCCACAAGGCTTAAAGCTGTCAGGTTTGCAGACCCCTGGGGTTTTTTTCCCTAAAGGGTGTGTAAAGGTCTTGTAACTTGACAGCTTTAAGACTTGCATGCTTCAATGCCAGAGTTCCTGAGCCAACATGACTGGAGGAGGAATTCTGGGAGTTGAAGTCCACAAGGCTTAAAGCTGTCAGGTTTGAAGACCCTTGGGATTTTTTTTTCTAAAGGGTTAGGGGTGAAAAGGTCTTGTAACTTGACAGCTTTAAGACTTGCATGCTTCAATGCCAGAGCAACAATCGTGGAGGATTCAAGAGAATTACTTTATATATAGTCAATATAGGCACAGAGTTAAATTTTTTTAACATTTTCTAATGGTGGTGTGCCACATGATTTTTTTCATGAAAAAAGTGTGCCTTTGCAAAAAAAAGGTTGAAAAACACTGCTTTAGACAGTGTGATGTTGGGGCAGAAGACTGCCTAACCAGCCATAAACCTCACTGCACGTCACTGATCCACAAATACCCACAAAGGCCAACATAACGTGGTGTATCACTTACCCGGTAGGAGATATATAGCATGGACTGGATCATAATTATATTGAAGTATTTTATAGGTATTAACAGTTATTGAAGTTCTGGCAAATTTAAGAAGTATTTCAAAAATACTGTTGGAAGAAATGTCCTTCTGGGTTCAGTTCCAAGTGGGGAAAAGACACTGGAAAACATGGAGGCTGCTTGGAAAGATGGTTTAATGGTGGACAGGATCATATAGCTTGAGCTCCTGAACAGAAAAGGGAGGAGATGCTGAGAGTGCCCTGGTTTCATGGCCTATCTGGGTCCCACCCCAGAGCTTCCTATTCCTGTGTAAGAAATGCATTCTGATTGGTGGTCAGACTTCCAGGGGTGGAGGTGGAAGCGGTCTTAGCTAACTTTGTAGGCTATCCTGAGAACCAAGCTTCTTTGAATTGCTGGCTGATGTAATTTTCCCGGGTGCCTTGTAGTGAGTTTCTGGTTGCTAGATGGGTATGCCTGAAGGGGGTAGATCTTTGTTATATAGAATAGACTGGCACAGGCCTTAATGGCCCATTGACAAAGGTGGGTGGAAGCTGAGTTTCTGACTCCTTTTTAAAGGAATTTTTCTGCTCTTTTAATATTTCCTAAAATATTTCATTATTTTATAGAGGGGTTTTAACTTCTTACAATACTTTATAATAATTTCACCAAAAATGGTTTGTCACCTAATTAACTGAATTTTCATCTATTTCTGTCTTTAGCTTGCTGAGAAATATGGACCTATATTTACTGTCTGGAATGGATCAGAACCGATGGTTGTTCTTTGTGGGTATGCCATGGTAAAAGATGCTTTGGTAGATCATTCAGAAGAATTTGGTGGGCGAACTGAAATGCCTGCTCATAAGCAATTGTTCCAAGGGAAAGGTTGGTCCCTTTTCATTTCCTCATTAGTTACTGTTTTTCTTTAATTTTCTGTAAACATTGTCTGAATGCCATTAATAATATTGATAGTTGTGAAAGATTCACTTGAAATGTCTTGTAAAGATGTAGATTTGGTCATGTTTCTTGAAAAAACTGGTCGCTTCTCAAGTCTGCTCAGATTGTTGCTCACATGCAAAATAACAACCACAACAAACAATAACAATAATTTGACCTCTAAATTGTTCGTTTGGGAAGACATACAAAGTGATTTACCAACGAAGACACTTTTTGACTTATGTTATCCAAATTAATGTTGAATATCAATTTCATGTGCCTTCAAAATAATTTGGATTTTGAAGAAGCAGGATAGAGAAAATATTGATGCCTTTTAAGCTTTGATGTTGGAGAAGATTCCAGAGAAAACTCTTGAGAATATTATGGATGCTCAGGGAAAAAAAATCATTGAACAAATCTCTCCAGAATTTTCACTCAAAGCACAAAATGACTAAACTCAAATGATCATATTTCAGAAAGATTGTCCAAAGGCTTAGCTCTCTAGAGAGAGTTGTAATTGTGGGAAGTGTGGTAGGAAGGAGAGTTGATGGAATTAGGTAGGAATGATAGGCATATCAAAGTCCTCAAGAACTAGGTTGGAGAGAGGTTGTAATGGACAAAATCTATGTGGTTGCTTATAATTTACAGTGACATTGTGGTACATAATGAAGCAACCAAATAAGAGAGCAAGTGGAAGGTACTTATTTTCTGTGAACAAAACCTCTACTATACAAAAATAACTGAATTCCCACTTTTTCTACTTACTGAAAAGAGAGATTGAGATTGAGATTTGTTTTATTTATATGCCGCCCTATTCCTGGAGGGACTCAGGGCGGTGAACAAATCAAAAGGGGAAAGGGAACACAAAAGTACAAGACAAGCATCAACCCCAGGCCTGCCGACACAGCCAGGTTTTAACGGCTTTTCGGAAGGCCTGGAGAGAGGTGAGGGTCCGAATCTCTGCGGGGAGTTCATTCCACAGGGCTGGAGCTGCCACAGAGAAGGCCCTCCCCCGGGTCGTAGCTAGATGGCATTGGCTGGTAGACGGAACCCGGAGGAGGCCAACCCTGTGCGATCTAATGGGTCTTTGGGAGGTAATTGGCAGCAGACGGTCTCTCAAGTACCCAGGTCCAATACCATGAAGGGCTTTATAAGTGACAACTAGCACCTTGAAGCGTATCCGGAGACCAATCGGCAGCCAGTGCAGTTCGCGGAGGATAGGTGAAACGTGGGTGTACCGAGGTGAACCCACAATCGCTCGCGCGGCTGCATTCTGGACGAGTTGAAGTCTCCGAATGCTCTTCAAGGGCTGCCCCATGTAGAGCGCATTGCAGTAGTCCAGTCTTGAGGTCACGAGGGCATGAGTGACTGTTGCGAGTGCCTCCCGGTTCAGGTAGGGACGCAACTGGTGCACCAGGCGAACCTGGGCAAATGCCCCCCTGGTCACAGCTGACAGATGATGTTCTAAAGTCAGCTGTGGGTCCAGGAGGACTCCCAAGTTGCGAGCCCTGTCTGAGGGGCGTAAAATTTCACCCCCAGCCTGAGTGATGGAATGCTAACCAAATTTTTGGGAGGGAAACACAACAGCCACTTGGTCTTGTCTGGATTGAGCACAAGCTTGTTAGCCCCCATCCAGACCCTGACAGCCTCCAGGCACTGGCACATCACGTCGACCGCTTCACTGAGTTGGCGTGGGGCGGACAGATACAGCTGGGTATCGTCTGCATATTGATGGTATTTTATCCTGTGCCGTCGAATGATCTCACCCAGTGGCTTCATGTAGATGTTAAACAGGAGGGGGGATAGGACCAAACCCTGAGGAACCCCATATTTCAGGGGCCTAGGGGTCGACCTCCCACCCCCACCTCTCGTAAATGTCGCAGAAGGATACCATGGTCGATGGTATCAAAGTCTGCTGAGAGGTCGAGAAGCACTAGGATGGAGGGATGGCCTCCATCACTAGCTCTCCAGAGATCATCGGTCAGTGTGACCAAAGCGGTTTCCATGCTGTAGCCAGGCCTGAATCCAGACTGAAAGGACTCCAGATAATCGGCTTCATCCAAGGACCGTCGGAGTTGAGAGGCTACCACTTTCTCAACAACGTTCCCAATAAAGGGGAGGTTGGAGACTGGACGGTAGTTATTCAAAATGGCTGGATCAAGCAATGGCTTCTTCAGGAGGGGTCTCACCACCGCTATCATCAATGCCGGTGGGAAGAAGCCCTCCCGAAGAGAGGCATTCACCATCGCCTGGATCCAGCTCCACGTCACCTCCTTGCTGTTTGCGACCAGCCAGGAGGGGCATGGATCCAGCATACACGTGGCAGCACTCCCACTCCAATGGCCTTGTCCACTTCATCAGGAAGAACAGGTTGAAAATCAGTCGAGAGATGTCGTTCAAGACCTTCCCCCGGTACCCCGGCTGGCTCTGCGCAATTGGAGTCCAGGTCCATCCGAAGCCGAGCAACTTTGTCTGCGAGGAACTGGACATATTCCTCTGCTCTACCTTGTAAGGGGTTATCTGCAATCCTCGCATTTAGGAGGGAGCGGGTCACCCTAAACAAGGCAGTAGGGCGAGACTCAGCGGACGCTAACAGAACGGCAATATAGTTGTTCTTGGTTGTCCGTATTGCCGAGAGGTATTCTCTGATGCAAGCTTTTAATAGTGCTCGGTCTGACTCGGATTTACTGGACCTCCAGCAGCGCTCTAGGCGTCTCCATCTCCTGGTGGTCCTCGGTAAACCAAGGGGCCCTCCTGGATCCACTGCTGCAGATCGGCCGTAAAGGCGCAATCCGGTGGAGAGCCTCAGACGCCACCGAGTTCCAAGTAGCAACCAAGGTCTCCACCGGGCTGCGGGCGAGAGTATCAGGCATAATGCCAAGCGCCGTCTGGAAACCCTGGGGATCCATAAGATGCCTGGGGTGGAACCACCTAATCTGTTCCTCCTCCCTACAGCGGGGGATTGGTCTCCGAAAGTCGAGCCTCAGTAGGAAGTGGTCCGATCATGACAGGGGCAAGATCTCACTACCCCTCAGACAAAGATCACAACTCCACTGCTCCGAGAAGAATACGAGGTCAAGTGTGTGCCCCGCTGAGTGAGTCGGACCCTGGATTACTTGTGTCAAGCCCATGGCTGTCATGGAAGCCATGAACTTCTGTTCTCCATCAGAGTGTTCGCCGAGCGAAGGCAGATTGAAGTCCCCCAGTATCATAAGTCTGGGGAACTCAACTGCCAGCTCAGCTACTGACTCGAGGAGCAAGGGGAGGGCTGTTGTCACGCTGTTGGGAGGCAGGTATGTTAACAACAAGCCCACTTGACCAGCAAGGTCCATCTTCACCAGCAAGGACTCACACCTGAAAAGCTCCGGAGCAGGGATCCTACGAGGAGCTAAGGACTGTCGGATAACAATGGCCACTCCCCCGCCCCTTTTCTGTGGGGTCGCAGTTGATGAAGCACCTGAAAACCCTCTGGGCACATTTCGGTGAGGGGGACTCCTCCCTCCGGCCCAGCCAGGTTTCAGTAATACATGCCAGGTCTGCCCCCTCGTCTAAAATTAGGTCCTGGATGAGGGGAGCCTTGTGAACCACAGACCTGGCATTTAGCAACAGCAACCTGAGACCAGGGTCCTGACTACTCACGCCATCTGGCCTTGTGGCGTGAGTAGTCTCACAGGGCCGGAAGGAGGGATCCCTCTGACATAGGGAACCCTCCTTCCCTGGTAATGGCTCGCCCTGAAGTTCCCACCATATCTGCCCCTCCCCAATATGACCCCAATATCCCGGCCCACTCCGCATCTTTTGTCCCTCCACCCTCTCCCCCAGCCACCGAATTCACTGGCAGGCCCTTCGACACGCACATCCAAGAGCCGGAACCAGGCCTGGGTCCCCCTGACACTTCTGCCAAAGCACTCAGTGCAGGAGGTACCCAGCTTAACTCCCGGCCCACCAAACATACCCATACATACAATCAATCAATCAATGCCCACAATACAACTTAAAAATAGAAAAACAGCAATATCATGATAAAACTGGGAACATTCAGTCAATCAGAATCATACCACACACTCCCCATACATTTAAAAATTATAAAATTGTAAAAATTAGAAATATATAAAAAATTATAAATCTGCGCAATCGCCAGTTATATAGTCCGAAGAGGACAAAGAGGGAGTAGTATCCAAGCCTCCCATACAAGTGTCTGAAGTCCAAGAAATAGTAGCGGGGGCATATGATGGTAACCCAGCAGTAGTCCAGAGAGAAGCCAGGAAAGTCTGAGAGGCAAGTAGGCCGCAGGCGATGAATGATGGTGAAAGTTGTAGGGCCAGCCACAGGGGACAGCAGCCAGCAACGCCCCTCCTTGTCGAAAGCAGAGAACACCCAGGAGCCAGGGAAACCCCACGATAAAGGGGGAGAAAGCCCCACTCCCAGCTGTACCATGACACTCCCGGTGGAGGCAGCTCGCCGGTAGGCCATCAGGATAGCAACCCCACCCCCACCCTAACCCTAACCTTAAACTTAACCTAACTTAAACTAACCCCACTCTATTCTAATCTAGCCCTACCCTGTCCCTAGCCTGACCCTACAGCAGCACAACAGCAGAAGGAGGCGTCAGACAACCTGGAGGGGTTGGGTCCCCCCAAACCGTCACCGACAGCCGCTTCCACGGCAGCCAAGACGGTCTCAGCCTGCTCTTCCAGGTTCCAGCAGGTATCCTCGGCCCCGACGGTTGGGAAGTCCCCACCCGCCCCTCGCCACAGGCGGCACCACAAAGTTCACAAGATGGTTAGTTCAATTTGCCTAGCTACTTGAGTGATGACCCAAAAAAACTCCACAGCATCCTCTCTGGGTATTCGCAGCGCTTAACGGCAATCACAGTGGGATCGGGGCTTCCTCAGAAACCCTTAGCCAGCAGGCAGCAAAGCCCCTCCACAACCGCTGAGCCGCAGTATCCTCTAAAAGAGTCTAAAAGCAGAGCCAGGACAGTCTCAGGCCGTAGTGTTCTCAATCGGCCTCAATGGCCACGGCAGTCATATGGGAGCTCCAGCAAAGTCAGCAAAGTCAGGGCCCCTCCCAGGATCAAAAGCTCCAGCAAAGTCAGGGCCCCTCCCAGGGTCAAGTCAGAAAAATCTGGGCTCCTCCCAGGGTCAAAACTCCCCTAGGGCAGCTGGGCCGCGGCGCTCGCAAGCCGTGTCATTCACACACAGCCTCGGTGTCATTCACAAACAGCCCCGGCATCCACAGGCATCTTCAACCGGCTGGGCTGCGACGTTCCCAAATGGCAACGGCATTCCCAGGTGGCCTCGATGATTGCAGCAGTCAGAGGACCTCTCCCAGCAGCCGGGCAGTGGCGTTTTCAAATGCCATTCTAGCAACTGCGGCGCTCCCAGCTGGTCTCAACAGTCATGGAGCGCAGATAGAAGCTCCGGTAACATCTCTCGACCAGCTGAGCCGCGGTGACTTCAAACAGTGTCGGCCTACTAAAATTGCATCTTAGTGCAGAAATCTGTCCATGACTGGCCTAAAGACCTGTCCCTATCAGTGGTGGGTTTCAAAAAATTTCACTACTGATTTGGTGGGTGTGGCTAGGTGGCCATTACAGCTGCAGCGGGGATGAGGGCAGCCTGGCAAGCTGGGTCCCTGTAAATGGCATGGAGGTGTGACCAAATTGTGGGAGCAGGTGCAACACATGGGATGCTCCCCACAGTTCCTCAGCTCGTCTGAGCTGCAGCTGAGCCTGCTGGCTTGAGCCAGTGGACAGAGACACCACAGACACCCGAACGCCAGACTCCACCATTGCAATGGCCCTGCTTGCGTTGCCACTAGGTGACTCCTGAGCTAGGAGGTAATGGTCTGCTCCCTCTACCTTCCAGATTGCCAATATGAGAGTGGCTCTCCAGGAGCTGCAATGGCGGTGGCTTTGTCCTGATGCGGAGGGAGCCACCCAGCCCGGCAAGCTTCATAGTCACATGGCTGTGAAACTTGCTGGGCTGCCCTGTCCCCATCCCCACCATGGCTTCAGGAGACATTGGCCGGTGGGGAGGGGGAGGTAGCCTACTGTGAATGCTTACCTGCGTATAGGCAGGAGGAGGCAGTTCTGTGAATGCACATGGCGAAGGTGAGGCAGAGCAAGTGTCCAAACCAGTTTGGGGGCATGGCTAGCCTGCAGTCCCTATTGGTTCAGCGACCCAGGCCTCATTTCCACTACTGGTTTGCCTGAAGTGGTATGAACCGGTAAGAACCCACCCCTGATCCCTATCCATTTCACATTTATAGTAAGGTGCGACATGATTTCCACAACCTCATTCATTCTTCTCCTAATATGAGAGCACTCAAGAATAAATAGATGAAAACTGCAGTTGATCTATTTAGTAATTCAAGCACGAAGGCTTTTTTAATGTAAAAGTGGAGTGGGGAAAAATTGTAATGTATAACTTTTTCCCCTTTTGAAAATTTGAGAACTGATATCACTTTGTGATTTGTTTCCTGTGTCCTTGGTTTCAGGCCTGACCACCGCTATTGAGAAGAAATGGAGGGAGCTGCGGCGGTTCACACTTGCGAGATTTTGGGATGGGGAAGAAAAGAATGTCTGAGAGGGTGCAGGAAGAAGCCCTTTGTCTGGTGGAGGAAATGGCTACCACAAAAGGTTTAAAAAAGAATCTGGAAAGGATTTGTTGTATTATATGAAGTTGCAAAAAAATTGGATTCTACACTAAATCTCAAATCCTCTGCACTTAATTGCACAAAATAAAGAAAAAGATGAGGAATCCTAGGAAGTCACTTAATGGAGCAATTATGGCTTTATAAAATTGCAACTTTGCAGAAAACTAGTGAAATGTTAGACTGGATGCAGTAACACACATCAAGCACATTCAGAAACCAGCAAAAAACTTTATGGATAAAAAAGACAGGGAAACTAAGGAAGGTAAGGAACACAGACATAAGAATAGGCTCCATGAAGGACAGAGATCCATAAGGCAACATGGATACGATTAAAGGGCCACAAATAGAATTTATTCAGGGAGTTGAATCAGCTTTGAAAGCCATTCTTGTGGCTACATCTCTTCTGGAAGGAGATAAAAAATAAATAGGAAAAAGGTGTATTGGATTATTTAAAAAGAAATTGGATATGTTAGCAGGAGAGAAGGATGGAGATAACAGAGTGCTTGGTTACAACTGGAAAAAGTAGCAAAATGTTTCTTTAAAAAATCACTTAAAAATAATGCCATATTAAACAGCAGGAAAAATCAGCAGCCAACAAAAGGGCAAGATAGATAATTTACAGGGAGAAATGAAGCCATGGATAATGATTTGCGTTTATGGGGAATTTGCATGAGGGTGGAGAACTGAAAGGCTCTGTGGATCTGAATTAAGCAGTCATAAATAGTATTCCCTTAGTGACTTTGGCGCCTTTGAATATAATGTTTAATGGACAAACCTCTGAAATGGGGAGGGAGAAATAATGGAATGACTTATAAATGATATTATTTAAAGAAACATAAAAAGAAAAGAGGAAAAGAAAGAGTTTAGAAGGAGGAAGGAGGGAGAGACAGGAGAGCTTAGTTAGAGGCAAAACCTTTGAAGATATGAAGAAGGGAAGGGACAAGGTGGGAAATACAGGAGAAAACGGCAGAGGAAGGAGTGAGAAAACACTTCTTGACTGAAGGAGACAGCAATAGGTTTGTGAAGAAACTCTAGCCGTAACAAGGTCAATCCTTGAATATATATTTAGTCATTTTCAAAGTGGAAGATGGAAACACTATGTTGCATATTGATTAAAGTGGTTATAGTATTTTAATATTGTGTTTATATTCCATTCTTAGGAAAGAGGGAAAGAATTAAAATTCCAATTTCTCTGGCCTCAAACACTTTTTATTGCAGTTTTGAGATGAGATTTGAGAAAGGGAAGATCCACATTCATTGGTCCCACTCATAAACATTTGTGGTCTTTCTTTTCTTTTTTTTTCAGGGCAGCCATTCGACCCAAGGAGAGTTATTGCAAGTGCTGTTTCTAATGTGATATGTGCTGTTGTTTTTGGCAATCGATTTGATTACAAAGATAAAACCTTCATAGAGAACCTGAAGATTCTGGAGACTCATTTAAGATACTCTGTTAGTATCTTAGGATCGGTATGTTAATCTACTTGATCCTCTTCTTGTCATGAACCCCTATTTTAATTAGCAGGTTTTTTTGTGAGTATAAATATCCAAGTCAGAAATGTAAACATTAGATCTGATGAGTTAATAAGCGGAGGAAGGCAAATCTAGACATCCAAGCATAAATTGATTCTCAGCAAAATCTCTTCTGGTTGGGCTTATTTCCGAGGGAACCATTTCCTTCTCCCATAACTCCTTTGGGCCATGTCAGATTCTGGACAGATGTGTTACTACTTATCATGGAATTGTTAGATAGCTCCCCTATCTTTATGCACACAGCCAGTTTATGTCTTTGCCTCTTGGAGGACTTTGGTCATTTTCAGCATTTGTGGAAGAGATGGGTGAGGCTAGGGGAGCAGTGGGAGAATCCCTTGACAAAGTATCTCTTACCAGGAACTCAGCCCAGGTGAGGAGAGATCTGAGGGAAAGCCTTTCAAAGACTCTACTCTTTAATTAACCTATTATAAATATTAATTCCTATTATAGTCTCCAAGACATTGTGTTTATCTGAGAATAGAATTAAAGATAGCATACTGAAATCCTTGTGGTTCTTCTTTTCTTGGCTTTGGGGCCATCTGAGAATTGACAATTAGCAATATCAAAGTAAAAGCTACTCTCTGAATATCTGGGGCATTAATCCTCCACCATAATGGTCTAATAAGCTATAGTATTACATGTGAACTCTGTTACAGGTATACAATACATTTCCAAAAACAGTGACATTCATTCCTGGGCCACACCAAAGCATTTTTGCTAACGTTGAAAAGCTCTGTGATTATATCCGTGAGAATGTGGATTTGCACAAAAAGACATTGGATCCCCAAAATCTGTGTGACTATATCGATTGCTTCCTTCTTAGAGTGGAGAAGGTAGGTATAGATGTCATATCTAAATAATTGTTTAAATATCTCTATTATGCATCTCTGTAGAACTGTATCAGCAGCTCTTTGTCCAATTTGAGTTTCCTGAGTTGGCGCGAAAGAACATTCTTTATAGTGCTTTTTTATGACGTTTTTGATGTTAGGGATCCATTTTAGGTCTTGAAGTATGATAGAACCTAGAAATGTGAAGGTCTCTACTGTTGATACTTTGTTGTCTAGTATTATAAGAGGTGGTAGTATTTCTACAGTTTTGAGTGTGTTCCGTTCCAGATTGTTCCTGTCACATCACTAGGTGGCTAGTTGTTCAACATACCCAATGAGACCAATCACTGTTGTAACATCTGCAAACTTCAGTAGTTTAACAGATGCAGACATTGATACAGAGAGAGAAGAGAAGTGAAGAGAGAGCACACAGCCCTGGGGGACTCCTGTGTTAAGTATACAGGTATCTGATGTGATTTTGCCTAGCTTCACCTGCTGCTTCCTATCTGTTAGGAAGCTTGTGATCCACTTACAAGTGTGTTCAGGTACTGCTAGCTGATTTAGTTTAGTTAGAAGAATGTCCGGTATGATGGTATTGAGGTCTACAAAGAGGACCCTTGCATAGGTCTTTGGAGATTCAACATGTTGTAGGATGAAGTGCAGAGCCATATTAACAGCATCATCTGTCAATCTGTTTGCTCGGTGTGCAAATTGCAGGGGGTCTAACAGTAGATCCGTGATGGTTTTCAAGTGGGACATTACTAGACTTTCAAAGGTTTTCATAACTACAAATATTAGAGCAACTGGTCTGTAGTCATTAAGTTCCTTGATGGAAGGCTTCTTTGCCACTGGCATGATAGTGGAGAATTTGAAGCAAGAAGGCACAAGGCACATCTCTAGTGATTTATTGAAGATGTGGTTGAAGACGGTGGCCAATTGTTCAGCACAGACTTTTAAGCAAGAGGGAGTTATCTTGTCTGGGCCTGGTGCTTTTCCTGGCTTCTGTCTGTGAAATAGATCTTGCACTTCCTTTTCTGTGATCACCAGGGGTTGTGAACTGAATGGGATGGGGTCAGTTGTAGGAGGTTTGGGTGTTGTTAGTGTGTCTGAGATGGGGGTTGTGGAGATAGGTGACTGTAGTTTTCTTTTAAATCTGCAGTAAAATACGTTCAAGTCATCTGCCAGTTGTTGATTTTCTTCAGCCTTGGAAGGAGGTTTGCCACAACCGATGATATTTTTAAGTTTTCCACATGTTTGCTGGTTCATTTGTTGAGAACCGATTTCTTAGCTTTTCATAGTAGCTTCTTTTTGCTTCTCTGATCTCCCTTGTTAATATGTTTCTGGCCTGATTTACAGCATTCTATCACCTTTTCTGTAGGCTTCCTCTTTGGAACGATGACATAGCTGCTTAAGTTTAGCAGTGAACCAAGGTTTATTGTTACTGTATATTTGCAAGTTCCTGGTCAGTATACATAGGTCTTCATAGAAACTGACATATAATGTTACAGTGAGTTCATGGAAGCCCGTAATGGTATTTTCAAAAGTATTCCAAACAGTGGAGTCGAAGCACACCTGAAAGCTTTACCTACTTTCAATTCCAAGTAGAAACTTTATTCTTCTGTTTCTCTTTCCAGAGTGATTGAATGTCTATGGAGATTCTCAGACATCTGGGTTACGGTTGTCCCAAAAGTGCTTTTTCAGGAGGCAACTGGACTTTCTTGTTTTTTCTTTCAAGACTCATCCAAGAAGGTTCTTCAGCTCTGACTGGATGGTGGGGAATGGAAGGATTTATATTCCTTGCAGACAGCTGGTCATTTGCATTCTTTTAGAGAATCTTTGAGGCCACTTGTGGATTTATCTGTGTGTTCACAGGGTCACCTGATTAGTGGAAATGGTTCCTGTAATCTGCACTTTTTCTGAAAATCCATTCATCCAGAAAAAAAAATGCAAACTACAGGAACCATTTGCACGATTTAGGTGACCCTGAGGACACAGACAAGCTCCACGTAGCTCAATGACTCTCTAAAAGGATGCAAATGACTAGCTGTCTGCAAGGAAAATAAATTCTTCCATTCCCCACCATTCAGTCAGAGCTGAAGAAGCTTCTTGGATGAGAAAAAAATGTCTTCAAAGAAAAAGAAAGACAGTCTAAAGAGTCTGACAGATGTATGCTCGATGTTTTGCCTCCTGGAAAAAGCATCTTTGGGTCAAGTGATTGAATGCTGTAACAACAATTTCCCCCCCCATTCAGAAGCAGTGGGATTCACTTACCTTCGCTCACAAATGTGGGAGCATGTGCCCCATCTGTGCATACGCACTGCTTGTGCAATGCTTGCATAATACGTTAGGGTGGGTGGGCAGAGCCATCTGCAGCTGCCGCAACCAGTTCGCCTGAACCAGAAAGAACCGGCTGAATACCACTTCTGCCATACTTCCATAGACCACTCAACCAATTGCAATAATTTAATACTTGCTGTATGAAATCTTACCTTCCTTTACAAATGTGGGTGCAGGTGCCCCATCGGCGCATAGGCACTGAACCAGAGAGAACCGTCTGAATACCACTTCTGCCATACAACCATAGACCACTCAAACAATTGCAATAATTTAATACTTGCTTTATGAAATCATAGTACGAATGACTGAAATTAGTATAGTATAGGTTTTCTTGAGGATCATTTTTGCAATAATATAAATGAACATTCCTTTTAACTCAATACACTGCTTCAGACAATGGTAACATTCTTTTCCACAGGAATGTATAATTATGACATAGATGAAAAATAATAAATATTGTTACAGAATATAATTAATTTTAATTCATGATACCACCCAAAATTGCCTGATTAATTATAGATTGAACCACTAGCTTTTTGAAAATGGGCCTCATGGTTTATGGAGAAATGAATGCTCGTTTGCTGCTGGTGTAAATATTAATGTGTATATGCAGACACATATATATTAACAGTTTAGGAAATTAATTTAAGAACTGTATCTTTTCTCCTGACTACTATTTATCCTCTTTTTCAGTGAAGACTCTAAACTATAGAAAACCCACAAAGAAATGCTTTATGCTTACTGCCTCTCAAGATATCTAGTAAGGCACAGAGTGTTCTGACCTAGGCTTCCTGAGAAAGCATAAATCACAATCTTAGTCCCCAAATCCCTCTTTTATTTAAATGACTGTGAATTATAGTCATTCATAACCCATAATGATTCAAAAACAGTCTAAAGAGTCTGACAGATGTCTGCTCGAGTTGCCACAGACTTTCAGGATAAGTTGATAAGCACCCACCTTTATCTCCCTTGAAACACTGCCAGAGATCTAATTGCAAATTAGTTTTGCAACGCCAAACGTATCACAGAGTCAAACAGGACTTCTCAGAGCTTGAACCGATTATACGACTCACAGTGGTCTTCTGTCTCGCTGATGTCAGGCTCTGGAGGCAGCTCATAACTACCAGATGGTCCTGGCCCCCTTCCCTGCCTCCAACGAAGAGCCCTCATCTGAGCCTTCCCCAGACTCCAAGACTGACCCATGTTCCTCCCATACCTCCTCACTGTCCAACTCTGCTGCCAGCTCCACAGGACCAACAGAGAGATTCAAATAATATGAATCTCATCTTGCACTAGAAAAGTTGAAATGGTATCTACTGAGAAATGAGGAGGAGGAGCCATTGTCCTGGCTAGAACCGTTTTCCCTCAATGTGCTTTGGAACATATATTTCTATTCAAATGACTGCAGGTGCTCAGCCAGACAAAGTATGCCAATCACATCTCACTCTCTTCTACTCACAGCTAAAGTGCAACAGGAGATTCATGAGGTGGTGGGTACAAATCGCACTCCAAGCATCGAAGACCAGTTGAAAATGCCTTTCACAAATGCCATTGTTCACGAGTTTCAGCGATATCAGAAAGCGACCCTTGAAATCTTCCCACGGGCAACAACTTGTGACACAAAGTTCCATGGTTACACTATTCCCAAGGTATGGTGATACAAGTATTTAAGAAGGTTCTCTAGGGAAGAAAGGAAAGAATGACTTAGATCCTTGAGAAGAGAGGTAATTTGAATGAAAGAGCAGTTTAGAGAAATATGTACTGAAAGAAATATATATTCCTTCCCTCTTCATTCTTCAAAGTTCAGCAGATGGCTAGTCACTGCCTGTTTTTATTTTAGGCAAGTGGAAAGCAAAGGCACTTTCTTCTCCATATGAAATAGTATCATTTAATGGCATCTGTTTCTTCCTCTCCTTCTAGTGCACGGCTATTGTGCCGATATTCACCTCTGTACATTTTGACCCTCTTCATTGGGAGACTCCAGAGAAATTCAATCCCAATCATTTTTTGGATGAAAATGGTCAGTTCAAGAAAAAGGATGCTTTCATGCCATTCTCAGCAGGTACAAGCCTCTGGAACAGATTTTATTGCAAATTCATATGCTTACCTGATCCACCTTAGTCTTTTATCAGATACAGTTCCATCAAGTACTTCCTAAATGACCTCTGTTTTCTTCATTGCTATTGTAGGGAAGAGGGCCTGTCCAGGGGAGGCCCTGGCTAAGATGGAGATCTTCCAGTTCTTCAGCGCTCTGCTCCAGAATTTCACCTTCTCTCTGGTTGAGGACACCAAAGATACGGATGTAATGTCTTTGTTTATGGACTCGAGTAATAATCAATATCCCCTTATACGAGCTGTTAAACGTTCCGTGCACACTTGTGGTCAATAATTAGGAGAAAGTACCTACATTAATAGATACTCAAAAAAAGCATGTGGGATGGTTATTACATTTAAAGGCAATCTTAAAAATGGTGTAGAATACAAATGTAATAATTTTTATAGCAAAGATATTCTGACCTCTTATCTGATGATTTTATTATTTTGGCACAATTAATAATACTTCTGAAATATTTAATAGCTTGCCCCCCAAGCTGTATTCACCAAACATTCAATATATACTCTATACTGTAGATTTAACTATGCAAGGGTCTCAGTTAGAAGTATTATCATAAATTGATGTTGTGGACTAATCTATATATGAAAGTAACAAGGAAGATCTTGTTTTTCCACTGTTGTGCAAACACAATTCCAGCAGCTGCTAACATGTGTAAAATTAAATATATATTGTACTTCCTTGCAAATAGCCAACAAAATATTTCTGGTTTTAATTCCAGATCTTGCTTTACCATTGCTTCTAACCACTAACTTCTGAATAGCTACTTGGACTGACCTAAGTACTGAACCTAATTCATATATTCCTGTTTTTTGGAACTGAGAACTACATTTCAGAAAAAGGAAATCTGTATTGCTCTGGGAATATGACATTCATTCTTGAACTATCTTCTTGGAGGAAAGACTTTATCTTTTCTGATTGTTGATATCTTTCCTGTTTCTCATCCTTCCTGAAAAGACTGTACATTGTTGGTTGAAAGCAGGGGTCCCTTCTGTTACCCATAGTCCTCGGCTTACAACCACAATTGAGTCCAATATTGTTTTATTTCTTTGGCAGGCAGTTAATATTACTAAGCTTAAGAAGAGGCAATAGTATGACCACTTTCTTCTCCAAAAAACCAAGAGTTGAGGAATCAGCTGATCCACAACAGTCACCAGCACCAGCACCAGCACTGCCAGCACTGCCAGCACCACCAGCACCAGCACCACCAGCACCAGCACCACCAGCACCACCAGCATGACCACTACCATCACTTGAGGTTGGAGAAAGCAGCAAGTCTATCGACTCCACTGAAGTTCCACAACTTCCTGACTGCTGGAATTTGCTGCAATACAGACACTTCAAGGACAAGTATGATGGACTGGCAGTATCTGACAAGAAGGTGGGTTGTGAGTACTGTGCAAAACCCATGTTCTCGTTAGAGAAAGGTATTCATGTTTCTGGAGAGTGGAAACATTTCCAGGTTGTGCCATCAGGGAAAACCAAGGATACACAACAAGCATCACTCAGAAAAAATTAAGGGAACATTTTCAATCAAAAGCACACCTTATTTGTGTGGAGCGCAGTAAGCAACGGGAGCAGGAAGCTTTAACCAAATCCCTGGATAAATCAACTGAGAAATATTTATCCAGTACTTGCACAATATTTTCTATTGTTTATCATCTGGCGCAAAGATGTAATCCATTCTCAGACATCAAAGTGCAGGTAAATTTGCTAAATACAGTTGGAGTGGATGTGGGAGTTGGCTTGCATTCAAGGTGATCTGCAGTGAAAATAGTTGAATTCATTGCGAACCAAATCAAGACCACCATGTTTTCCAGGATTATTGCAAATATTTTGATTTGATTTGATTTTATTGTATTTCTATGCCGCCCTATTCCCAGAGGGTCTCAGGGCGGCTCACAAACCAAGTAAGGGGGGGGAATACAAGCAGGAAAAAAAGAACAATGGACAAACAACACCACAATTTAAAAACAATCAACAGCCACACAATTCGAGCAGTGACAGGAACTGATCAGCCCCAGGCCTGTCGGAACAGCCAGGTTTTAAGGGCTTTGCGGAAAGCCTGGAGGGTGGTGAGGGTCCGAATCTCCACGGGGAGCTCGTTCCAGAGGGCCGGAGCAGCCACAGAGAAGGCCCTCCTCCGGGTGGTAGCCAATCGGCATTGGCCAGTGGATGGAATTCGGAGGAGGCCTAATCTGTGGGATCTAATCGGTCTGTTGGAGGTAATTAAATAATCAAAAGGTGTGCCTAATAATCGATGAAGCATCAACACTTTCAATGAAAGCAGTGCTGATAGTTTTTGTTAGAGTTGAGGATCTAGAATGCCCAGCAACCGTCTTCGTTGAGCTTCTGGAATTATAGAAACAAGATGCGGAAACCATATATTTCACATCGATGGGAAGCTTGCATAAAGTTGGGTTTACCACCGAATATCTATGGAAGAATTTAATCGCTTTCTGCTTCGATGGTGCCAACATTATGCTTGGAAGAAAATCTTGAGTCAGTGCCAGAATAGCTCAAGACTTCCCAAACATCGTCATCTGGCACTGTTTGAACCACCACCTGCAACTTGTGCTGGATGATGCAATAAGGCAAGTGAAGCAGATCAACGACTTCAAGATCTTCCTTGATAAAATACACACCACCTTCCACAAATCCTGCAACAGCCAGCATGACCTTTTCCAAATCTCCGAACAATTGGGCATAGAAATTCTGAAGATTGGCAGAGTTTTGGGACCAAGATGGGCTGCCTGTAGTTTAAGGGCAACCATAGCTGTGTGGCGTGCTTATCCAGTGTGCTACATCAGTTTTTTCAGGGTAATGAAAGATTCCCAGGCACGGCTTCCCGTTTTGAAAATCTAAATTTTTTGAAGGATTTGGCCCTCATGATCGATATCTTAAATGAGATTTCTCTTCTGTTGAATGCCCTACAGGGGAGAGAGACAAATATCATCATGGCCAAAAAGTTAGTATTGTGAACAATCATTGCTATTGAAGTGCTTAGACAGAGAAAGGGCAGATATGAAACAGAACTTGTGAAAGTGCTAAAAACACAAGCCTTCAAAAACATCAATTTAGCTCCAAATCAACAATTTGTTGCCCTTCCTCGTGATAAGCGTCTGTCAAGCATCATCACCAATTTGAAGAAAAGGCTGATGGATTGCGACCATCTAAGAACAGGTAGCCTATTGCCAGCTGCACACAAGTTACACTTTATCACATATTTGGAGCCAGATTACTGGAACATAGAAGATGTAGTCGTTCCATGGGCTGAGGCAGAGGAAGCATTGTTGAATTTGGCAGTATTTTTAATTATGAAATTAATTTGAACGACTACAGAGATTTTTTGGAAAATGTGCTGAAAAATCCAGATAAGTACAAAATTCCTGACAGTATCAGAAAAGCTAGAGATATTGTCAGGACAATTGCTGTTAGTTCAGCAGAGGTGGAAAAGGGTTCTCAAAAATGAACCTCATATGTCCAGAGCAAAGAACACACCTAATTGTTCCAAACATAAGTAATCATAAGGTGATAAGTATTGATGGCATATCTGTTGAGAGATGGGACCCAATTCCTGCAGTGAAAGATTGGCTCAGAGCGCACCACCACATGGCCGATGATCCACGAGTAAAGACCAGGAAAGCTGCAACAGAGGAATCTGGAAGCCTAAGAACAGTATAGAAATATCAACAACCAGGAAAGCAATAACACAAGTAAGTAATTGAGTGTATCTCTTTCATTGTGTTATTCTTATGTAAGGTGTAAGTACAAGTAATTAAAGTCTTGCTTTCTGTGTCTCTCCTTTGTGCAGGTTGTTGGAGCAAAGTGATAAGGTGGTGTGCAGAAGACCAGCAAGCCAGTGATTCGTCCTCTGTAAGTAGCTGTCTTTATTGCTGGCTGTGCTCTGTGCTGTGTTCATCCTTGAGATAGTGAAGTGCAAGCAATTAAAGTCTCTCTTTCTGTGTCTGTCTTTTGTACAGGTTGTTGGAGCAAAGTGATAAGATGGTGTGTGAGGCTGCCAGCAGATGGGAGTGGTCAGTGGCACCACTCGCATCACCTCTTTGCCAGCTTACCCTTGTCCACCTGCCTACCTGATCAGGTTGGGAGAGCTGGGCCCAAAGTATGGCCAATCCTCAATGTTTCCCCCACCCCAGGCAGCCCTTTGGCCAAGTGCAGCAGGCTCGGAGCTACTTGTCTCCCTCCCCCACCATCGGTCTTACCTTCTCAATCCAAGTGAGAGGCGAAGGAAGGCTCACCAAGCAGGCAGGTAGCTGGTCTGGGTGGGAGAAAGGGAAGAATCATGAAGGAAGGCTTGGCAGGGAGCTGGGTTGTATGATGGGCTGGGGCAAAGGCAGGCAAGTGAGCTGAGCCTCAAGGGGCCATGTGGTTGACACAAGGGAGCTAGAAGTAAAGGAGCAAGAGAGCAGGAGTTGCTATGCTGCAGCCAAGGTGGGTGAGGCAGGATAAGGAGTGATGGGGATGAGCAGGATGGGGCAGGTGGGCTGAGGGGTGGCAGCCAGTGTTATGATTAGCTATTTCTCCAAATTGCACAAAAAATTAACTGGTTCACCTGAACCGGTCCTAATTGGCTGAATCAGTCAGTCTATTGGCCAAAACAATCTAGGTCCACATTTTATTTTTCCTCTAGGTCCCTCCTCTACCTTTCGGATATCAAAGTTGTCAGCTAACTTTGGTTAGGAATCTGTTCAATCTCCAACTTGCTGCAGAGTTTTTCTGTCAGTTGATATCAAGTTAGTTAAAGTCTCCAATTCCTACTGTGGTATGTTAACATTTGTTAATTGATTAACAAATTGGTTGGTTGGCCTGTAGTCATTCTTTTTTCCTTTTACATTGACCCATATGGATTCTAGGTTTTCATCCTTGGCTTTCTGTATTTCTGTAGAGATGTAGTGATCTTTGATATATAATGCAGCTATACCTCTTTTGTTTGGTCTGTTTCTTTTGAGTAGTTTGTATCCTTCTATCAGTACATTCTGGTCATGAGTTTCATCCCACCAAATTTCAGTGATGGCAACTATATCATATCTATATAATATTTCAAGTTCATCCTATTTCTTCCATAAACTTTGAGAATTGGTATATAGGCATTTGAGTTATTTATGTGTTTTGGGTATGTTTCTTAGATTTCACATAGATTTTTAGTAAGCTAAAGAAAGACTAGATTGGATTATCAGGGTTAGTTTTAACTTTGTAAAATAGAACATTTCATGTAACTGGTAAAAACAGAATGGGTGCATTTTATTACTTTGGGGCTAGTACAGAGGTGAGTTCCTACTTATTTGGTCCGGTTTGGCTGAAAAGGTAGTAATTCTGGCAGACATGTGACCGTACCGGTTCTATCCTCTGTGGCGCCATTTTGATTTTCTGTTCTGCACATTCGCAGAACAATCTTCATTGAAAAAATGTAATCCCACCCCCTTTTAATGTTGTGCACATGCACAGACCATTTTAAGTGCAGATGCCCTGCCCCCTGCCCCGCCCAGTCACTCCTCACCCTCTGGGTTGCTTCCCTGACTAATCTGCCACGTGGTACATTCCCTGTGGTCCAACTGAACTGCCTTCTCCGCCGGCCTACAGGTAACTCTCACTAGCCCCACCTGAGACTTTCTCACCCCTTCCAGGATCCCCACGAGCCTCAGTTTGGCTCCCAGCAGGCCTCAGGCAGGCCTGCTAGGCCCAAAATACAGCATGGGAGGTGCACCCATTTTGGCTCCCAGCAGGCTTCAGGCAGGCCTGTGAGACCCAAAATAGAGGAAGCCTCCCTGCAGATCAACGACTTCAAGATCTTCCTTGATAAAATACACACCACCTTCCACAAATCCTGACATTACTTCCACAACTTCACTTGTTGTTCTTTTAATATAGCAGAAATCAGGAATGGAAAGATCAAAATTGTGCAGTTCAACTAACCAGTAATTCAAGCATGAAGGATTATGTACTTTAAAAGTGGAGAGGAAAAAAGGGCATTGCATACCGTGTATCCCTGAAAATGAGACAAGGTCTTATTTTATTGTGACCCCCGAAATAAACGCGTGGCCTTCTTTTCTGGGATATCTTATTATGTTTGAGGTGCAGGAGGTAGTGAGGGTGGTCACTTCATGGCTGCTGCTGTGTTGCAATATTTTTGGGGAGGGCTTATTTCCAGGGGAGGGCTTATTTTAGTGCATGTGCTCAAAAGCCCAATTGGGCTTATTATCTGGGGGGGGGGTGAATCATTTTTGGGGAAGCAGGGTTTTTTTTTTGGTTTTTTTTTGCCGTTCTGCAAAATTTGAGAACTGATATCACATCAGTTTCCTGTTTCTTTGGTTTCAGTTATGGACGATACTGATAAAAAGAAATGGAAGGCGAGGTGACAGTTCACACTGTCCACCTTGCGAGATTTTGGAATGGGGAAGATAAGAATATCTGAGAGGGTGCAGGAGGAAGCCCTTTGTCTGGTGGAAGAAATGGCTACCACAAAAGGTTAAAAAAAAGAATCTGGAAAGGATTTTTGTATTATGTGAAGTTACAGGAAAACTGGATTCTACACTGAATCTCAAATCCTCTACAGTTAAGTGCACAAAATAAAGAAAAACTTGGATAGGGAGTGAGTGCCCCTCTTTCCTTTGTTTTTGCAATATTGTTCAGAAGCAAAAGGAAAAGTACACAAAGGAAGCTTTTGAGCTTTTTCTCTCTCTTTTCTATCCAGTATCAGTATTTGGCTTCATAAAATTACAAGCTTGCTCAGAAGTACTAAAATTTTAATGTAGTTGTATGAACTAAGAGATACAAAACTCTAGGAAGCATTTTTGGAGCAGTTATAAATTCATAAAATTACAAGTTTGCTCAAAAGTAGTGAACTGTTATGCTGGATGTTATATCACACATCAAGCAAGTTCATCAACCAGTAAAACACTTTATGGATATTTGGGGCAGATAAACTAAGGGATATAAGGAAAACACAGATAAAAATAGGCTGCATGAGATACAGAGAACTGAAGCCGAGATTGAATTAAATGGGTATAAATAGAATTTATTCAGGAAGTTAGAGCTCTTTGTAAAACTGTCTTCATTGGACAAGACTCTTGTGGAAGAAAATAGGAAAAGAAATAGAAAAAAGTGTATGGGATAATTTTTTTTAAAAAAAATGTTAAATAGATTAGAAGGAGAGAGAGATGGAGGGAACAGAGTGCTCAGTTAAAACTGGAAGGAAAAGCAAAAAAAAAAGAAAAAGCTTAAAAATAATTTGAACATAGAGCCAAATCACACACCAGGAAAAATCAGCAGCCAGCAAAGGACCATATGGATGAATGAGATAGGTGATCTAAGGGTAGAAAAGAAAACTTCGTGAATTTACGGATATATATACACATATACACACATACTGTGTGTGTGTGTGTGTGTGTGTGTGTGTGTGTGTGTGTGTATGTATGTACATATGTACCATATATACTCGAGTATAGGCCAACCCAAATATAAGCCGAGGCACCTAATTTTACCACAAAAAACTGGAAAAGTTATTGACTCGAGTATAAGCCTAGGGTGGGAAATGCAGCAGCTACCAGTAAATTTCAAAAATAAAAATAGATACCAATAATGTTTTTGAATATTTATTTCAAAGAAAAACAGTAAACTAGCTCTGTAAGTGGAAAAGAGGGTCAATAAAAACAATATGGTATCAACAATAACTTTAAAAGTACAAAAACCTTAGCTCATTCAGCAACCAAGCTAAAACGCAAGAGTTAAAATCCTTCAAAACTCATACAAAGCGCTGTCTTCACTGCCATCCATAGCATTACTAATGCCACATTTCTTGAAGGCGCGTTGCACCATGGGATTTCATAGTATCCTTCCCCTGGAGTGGGGAGGAATTGGGGATTTTGCAGTATTCTACCCCTGGAGTGGGGAGGAAATGTGGATTTCATAGTATCCTACCCCTGGAGTGGGGAGGGAATGGGGATTTTGTAGTATCCTACCCTTGGAGTGGGGAGGGAATGGGGATTTCATAGTATCCTTCCCCTGGAGTGGGGAGGAATTGGGGATTTCATCTATCCTACCCCTGGAATGGGGAGGAATTGGGGATTTCATAGTATCCTTCCCCTGGAGTGGGGAGGAAATGTGAATTTCATAGTATCCTTCCCCTGGAGTGGGGAGGAATTGGGGATTTTGCAGTATCCTACCCCTGGAGTGGGGAGGAAATGTGGATTTCATAGTATCCTACCCCTGGAGTGGGGAGGAAATGTGGATTTCATAGTATCCTTCCCCTGGAGTGGGGAGGAATTGGGGATTTCATAGTATCCTTCCCCTGGAGTGGGGAGGAATTGGGGATTTTGCAGTATCCTACCCCTGGATTGGGGAGGAATTGGGGATTTCATAGTATCCTTCCCCTGGAGTGGGGAGGAATTGGGGATTTTGCAGTATCCTACCCCTGGAGTGGGGAGGAAATGTCAATTTCATAGTATCCTTCCCCTGGAGTGGGGAGGAATTGGGGATTTTGCAGTATCCTACCCCTAGAGTGGGGAGGAAATGTGGATTTCATAGTATCCTTCCCCTGGAGTGGGGAGGAATTGGGGATTTTATAGTATCCTTCCCCTGGAGTGAGGAGGAAATGTGAATTTCATAGTATCCTTCCCCTGGAGTGGGGAGGATTTGGGGATTTCATAGTATCCTTCCCCTGGAGTGGGGAGGGAATGGGGATTTCAAAGCATTTTAAACTATACCTTATAACCTTCCAAATGGAATAATAATAATATAAGAATGGCAAAGAAAAAGAATAATTATGCTTTATATTTTTACTGTCATTTATTATCTTACAGGCAGGCAGGCTAGGAAACGGAATGAACGAGTGGCCAGGCAAGCTAGGAAATGGAATGAACGAGTGGCCAGGCAGGCTAGGAAACAGAATGAATGAGTGGCCAGGCAGGCTAGGAAACGGAATGAACGAGTGTGCAGGCAGGGGGGGAAACGGAATGAACGAGTGGCCAGGCAGGCTAGGAAACGGGATGAACGAGCGTGCAGGCAGGCTAGGAAATGGAATGAACGAGCGTGCAGGCAGGGGAGGAAATGGAATAAATGAGCAGGCAGGCAGGCTAGGAAACGGGATGAACGAGCGTGCAGGCAGGGGGGGAAACGGAATGAACGAGCGTGCAGGCAGGCTAGGAAATGGAATGAATGAGCGTGCAGGCAGGCTAGGAAATGGAATGAACGAGCGTGCAGGCAGGGGAGGAAATGGAATAAATGAGCGGGCAGGCAGGCTAGGAAACGGAATGAACGAGCGTGCAGGCAGGGGAGGAAACGGAATGAACGAGCGGGCAGGCAGGCTAGGAAATGGAATGAATGAGTGGCCAGGCAGGCTAGGAAACGGAATGAACGAGTGTGCAGGCAGGGGGGGGAAACGGAATGAACGAGTGGCCAGGCAGGCTAGGAAACGGGATGAACGAGCGTGCAGGCAGGGGGGGAAACGGAATGAACAAGTGGCCAGGCAGGCTAGGAAACGGGATGAACGAGCGTGCAGGCAGGGGAGGAAACGGAATGAATGAGCCGGGCAGGCAGGCTAGGAAACGGAATGAACGAGCGGGCAGGCAGGGGAGGAAACGGAATGAACGAGCGGGCAGGCAGGCTAGGAAACGGAATGAACGAGTGGCCAGGCAGGCTAGGAAACGGGATGAAGGAGCGGGCAGGCAGGCTAGGAAACGGGATGAAGGAGCGGGCAGGCAGGGGAGGAAACAGAATGAACGAGCGGGCAGGCAGGGGAGGAAACGGAATGAAGGAGCGGGCAGGCAGGCTAGGAAACGGAATGAAGGAGCGGGCAGGCAGGGGAGGAAACAGAATGAACAAGCGGGCAGGCAGGGGAGGAAACGGAATGAATGAGTGGGCGGGCGGGCAGGCGAGGAAACGGGGACGGGCACTGACTCGAGTATAAGCCGAGGCGGCTTTTTTCAGCCCAAAAAGTGGGCTGAAAAACTCGGCTTATACTTGAGTATATACGGGTATGTATATATGTATGTATGTATGTATGTATGTATGTATGTATGTATGTGTGTATATATATATATATATATATATATATATATATATATATATATATATATATATATATATATATATATACATACATACATACATACATACATACATACATACATACATACATACATACATACATATATATATATATATATATATATATATACTTAAAGTCACAACCCCTGGTATGCCCAAGTGTGGGAGGAAGGTCACACTTCCACTCTCTGTCATTAGGCTCGTCACAAGAGTCCATCCAGACAGAAACCCAATATTTTTACTGTTGCCTTTGTTATATTTGTGTTTTTATTTGTGCTGATAAATAAATTTTATTTATTTTATTTATTTATTTATCAGCACAAATAAAAAAACACACACACACACACACACACACACACACACACACACACACACACACACACACACATATATATATATATATATATATATATATATATAATGCATGAACATTGTGACACCTGGGTGTCATACATTCTAATACAAATAAAACTAATAAAACTAATCATAATTATTATATTCAATCAACTTATGTATTTGAAATAATAATACACATTTATATTAGCTATAGTCCATCATTGTTCAATTATTCCATATTATATCTTTTTATTACTTTTATTATTATAAATTGTATACACTAATATTCCCTCTTCTCTTATTAAAGTTAAAGATAAACTTTTATCCAACAGTGCAGAAACTATTTGTTCAATCCTTAAATTACCCTTCAGGGAGTGTACTTGTCCCAATTCTTTAAAGCCCATATATGAACACTCAGTTCCATTTAAATAGTCACAGAAGTTGCCAAAAGCCTCTTTACATCCCTTTTGCAGGTTCAATCTTCTAGCATAACATTCAAATATCCCTTTAGCTGAATAGTTTCCTCATTTTTATATTTGAGTCTCCAATAATCATAGGGTAGCTAAAAATAATCCAATATATATTTTCACTTTCATATAGATGTAGTTTTCCCTTTCATCAGCAGGTGGCAGTCCCCACTTACATTTGAATATTTACTCCAATGTCCTTTGGTTTATAGAACAGTTATAAAAGCAGAATAAATTTCATGGGTAAATAATTCCAGCATTTACCTCTTTTTCCCAATTTAAGAGTTCAATTTCCAGTATATTTGAAAATTTGTTATTTTTGTCTCCTGCGTCTGTCATTTGCAGTCTGCTATTTGCTCAAAATGCCTAGCTGCTGTTTTAACACAAGATCTGAGCTGATAGTTCTAAGTTGCTCTTTGGGGTTAAATTTAAAGCAAAAAGAAAATCCTCTCCCCCAGTTTCAGCACAGACCACCTATTTCTCTCCAGAACCAGTTGTCCCAGCCTGTTTCTAATGTGATCTGTGCAGTAATCTTTGGCAATCGATATGATTACAAAGATCACATCTTCATATAGAACCAGGAGATTGTGGAGTCTCAAATAAGATTTCTTTATAGTTTCCTAGGAATGGTATGTTTTTCCTCTCTGATGCTTCTCCTGATACCCCATTTTTCCTACTAGGTCTCTCTGTGTGTGTAAACGTCAAATCAGAATTGCAAAGATTAAATGCAATGAGCTACTAAGCATGAGCTATCAAATCTAGACATCTAGTGGGATTGAGCTATTCAAACATAAATTGATTCTCAGCAAACCTTTCCTGGCTAGGTTTATTTCCTAGGAGATCATTTCCTTCTTTTGTAACTCCTTTGGTTCCTGATCTGCTTGTTCTAGAATCACTGATTTCTTATAAATTAATGATATAAGGACAATGTCAATATTACAATCAAACTAATTATTATATTTTACAATCAAACTATTATAATATTTTTTTAAAGTGCAATGGTATACATACAGCTATAAATCATATTAGCAGTGCTAATTATCATGTCAGTGTCAGGCCTGCAATTATATTCCTTTTAGAATTTTGGCCTGCCACACTTTCTCTTATTTCATTATGCTTTTTCATTACTGTAGTAGTTGGTAGGGGGGAATAGAAAAGAGTAGGATTGTGGAATGTATTGTTGGCATTCTTTTCTAGAAGACCAAGGTCATCCTTTGTCTCTGCACCGTGGCACCTGATCGGAAGTAGCTGGGTAGGCATGCCAGCATGGAAGAAGACAATTGGACCATGTGATGGATTGTGGGTGTGGGGACAAGATCATGAACTTTTAACTTGGTGGGATTCTGATGTCATTTCCAAAATTGGGATTACACAGATGTGCTAAAATGTCTGATTTATTAAATTGGAACTTTAAGGATCATTTTGCCTTGGACTCTGATTTAATTCTACATGATACTTGGAACGCTGACAGTCAGATGGTAGGCAGATGCATCTCTCCTTGTCATGGCTTTTCAGACAACTCCCATATGTTTATGCGCACACTTCTTTCTTCCAGTCTTCAAGGACTTTAGCCTTTTTCACCATTATCCCTTTGTAGGAGAGATGGGGCGGGGGGAGGCTAGGAAAGGAGCAGGTGAGTCCCTTGCAAAGTATCTGCTGCATGGAAATCAGCCCAGGTGAGGAGAGATCTAGGGGGAACTTTCCAAGACACACCTCTTCAATTAATTTATTGCAATGATACATTGCCATTATAATTTCTAGATGCTGTATTTTTCTCGTGACTACAATTAAAGACAACATACTGAGATTCTTGTGATTCTTGTCTTCTGGTCTTGGACCTATCTGAGGGTTGACAATTAGTAATATCAAAGTAAAACCTACTCTCTGAACAGTTGGGGTATCAAGCCTCCACAATAATGACCAAACAGGCATACTATTTAATTTGTACTCCGTGGCAGGTGTACAATACTTTTCCAAAAACAATGGAATACTTTTTTGGGTGACACATCAAGTCTTTTGCTGAGGTTGAAAAATTCCACGATTATATCCGTGAGAAGGTGGATTTGCACAAGAAGACATTGGATCCCCAGAACTCACATGATTATATTGATTGCTTTCTTCTCAAAAAACAGAAGGTGGGCATGTAGATACCATATCTGGATAACTGTATAAATATCTCCAATATGCATCTAGGATTAAAGTAGTTCCTCCCAGATGATGGTGGTGGTGATGTTGATGTTATCCATTCAGTGGTGTCAAAGTCCTGGTGATGATATGGTCCGGGTCTTTCCACGTCTTCTGATCTTGACCTAGTTATTTGAGTTGTTCTGTGCTATGGCTTGTGTCCAGACATTGTGTACTTTGATGTCACTTTTTCCACCAGTCAGTTTTTCATTACTAGACTATTTCTTTCCATTACCTGATGGACAGAGTATACCTCACAAACAATTTGATATTGATTTGGAAAGTTTGTAAAACTTTGAGGGAATTGAAAATTGGGTTTAATTTACCTCAGAGGCTTCCTGGTAATTAAATTAAATTATAATTGTATGATGAATCAGGAGTTTAGTAGTTCTGGATGAGAGACCTAGTCTGTGTAACCCTTCTGGAAGTCAAAGTTTAAAGCAGTTTGTATTTCATTACTTTCATAGTACTGAATTCAAGGCTGAAGGATCATCTCTAACAAGCTGACAGAAGCTGAGGAAAGAAACACGTTAAGTCCTACATGGTTTCAAAAGCTATTTGCGTTATTTGAAGAATACTTCCTCAGGCAGGAGAGGGGTCATGAAAGTCCATCTTTTAAGGAATGAAGTAGACAAGCTCCTCAACCCTGTCAGCGCCAGGAGGGGGGGGTATTTCTGGAGGCTTTTAAGGAGACCTTGGTTTGCCTCCTCCTTAAAAAAACCATCCAATTGGTTGCCAGGACAACCAATTTCATCCAATTTCCTTTTTGGTAAATGTTATGGAAAATCTGGGGACCTGACAGCTTCAGAGGGTCCTAGATGAAGCAAATTATCCGGATCCCTTTCAGTCAGGATTCAGGCCCAGTTATAGGATGGAAATGGCATTGGTCACACTTGATGATCTTTGATGAGAGTGGGATTGGGGTATTGCAACCATTCTTGCTCTCCATGAACTCTCAGTGGCTTTCAATACCATTGAGCATGATATCCTTCTGGGTCAACTATGGGGAATACAGCTGGGTGGCACAGTTTAGTGCTAGTTCAGCTCTTTTCTCAGAGCTGTTTCTAATCACTGTTGATAAGGATTGAGAGATCCAGTTCTTGGCCGTTATCATGTGGCATTCTGCATGGCTTGCCACTCGTCTCCATTCCTTTCCATCATCCATATGAATCCATATGGGTGAGATCATCTGTCACCATGGGTTCAGGTGTCTGCAGACTTTTGACAATATCTAAATCTATATTGCCACTCCTGGTGACCCAAATGATACTCTGGTTTCCCTCTTGTGGTGCCTGGAGGCTGTGGGGCTGCATGGGCCTTTGATTGAATCCTGGTAAGACCAAATGGCTTTGGGTACAGGAGGCTTTGTCATCTTTGAATATGAATGAGATGGCACTACCCTGGTTCAGAATTTTTTTGGGAGGGGGTCTCCTGGACTTGCAACTCCTGCCCAAAGAGCAGGTGGCAGTCGTGGCTAAGGAGAAACTTTGGGTTGTGTACCAATTGTGGCATTTCCTGGATCAGGAATGCCTGGGCTCTTTTGTTCAGGAGCTAGATATCTTACAATTGTGCTATTGTAATGTGCTCTGTTGAGCCTACCTTTGAAGAGCATTTGGAAGTTACAGCTGGTACAGAGTGCGGTGGCTCAGACAGTTCTTGGGGTCCAAAGAATGCCCCATATAACATCACTAATCTGTGAGCTGTATCGGCTGCCGGTCTGCTTCCAGGTGCAATTCAAGGTGTTGGTAATCATCTTTAAAGCAGCTGATGGCATAAGTGCAGACTACTTGAGGGACTCAATTGGCTTGGCCCATCCCATCTGTGCTGGCATGCTGCAGGCTTGATTATTCTGGCTGGCAGTGTCCAGTAGAAGTGCTTTCTTTGCCATTGCACCTGTGTCAGCCTCAACCCTCCTCACCTTTCATAAGGGCCAGTAGACCTGACTTTCCCAGAGTATAAGGGAGAAGCAACCTAGAACTAAGGACACATTTTCTAACAGTGAGAACAATTAAATAGTGGAACATCTTGCCTTCAGAAGTTCTGAATGCTCCATCACTGGAGACTTTTAAGAAGGGACTGGACAAGTAATTGTCTGAAATGGAATATGGTATCCCGCTTGTGCAGTGGGTTGGACTAGACGAACTCTAAGGTCTCTTCCAACTCTGTTATTCTGTTATTATTATTTTCTTCTGAAATGATTTTTGCCTTGGATAGTTATATAAAAGGCAAATGTCCCTGTTTTCAATTCAATTTATACGTACTCCATATTGTTGCACAAAATGTACAAAAACAAGAACTCATCTGTACCCAGAGTCCAAAGGTAGAGATGTTAGTAAATAATTACCCTGTATTGATAACAGTAAGAAAACACATGGATTAAAAAACAGATTTAGGAAAAATATTCTTCTTCTTTCAATATTGTCTCATTGAAACCGTTTCTGGGAGTTTTGAAGAGGAAAATAACTCAGAAGAGGATGGAGCTGACATGGACAGGAGTTCTACTTCTTCTCTGTATACTTTTCACTCTTGTCTCATATTTCCAAATGTACAAGAGAAAAGGGCAGCTGCCCCCTGGACCTGCTCCATGGCCTATTCTGGGGAACCTCTTTCAGCGAGATGTACTACCTTTGCATAAACATTCTCAAAAGGTAAGGCTAGTTAACTATTGTACTTCTTCAAAGTTTCTGACATTTGAAACATACTTATAGCTTCTTTAATTGTATTAGTTTGATTTATTTTATAAAGAACAATTTGATTTGTGGCTCATTTCTTCAAAGGGAATTGTAATATAAAGTCACCTTGTAGCAATCTGATAAACCAGCAATGGAGGTTTCAAAGTTCATTAAAATATATAGTAACAAGAAAAACTAGAAAAAATAAATCTATGACCCTCAAAATTGTATCATTTGGATTACTGGTAGCATCAAATTCACTGAAAATTCCATTTGATTCCAGATTGTTGAAATGCAGATACAACCTCTGTCCCAATAAAGTTCATCTGGGCTGAAAAAAATCCAGATGATAACTAGATGCCATCAAAGACATACAGAAACACAAAGTCTTTCTTATAATATTATGGAAATCCAGTTCCTTGAAGCCAATTTAGGTTACCAGAGATAGTTTGTCTTCATGAATGGTAGCATTTTGTTCCTGCTTCCATCCTTCAAATGAATCAATTATTCTCTTCCATGCACATTTTTTCCCATCTGTAACCTTTTTTTGTAAAAATAAAATAAAATATCCAGCCTGAAATTAATTCAAAAATTTGAAGAATATGGCGAAGTGGCAGGACTAAAGATCAATGAAGACAAAACGAAAATGATAACCAAGAACATGACAAAAAAGCAAGAAGGAACTGGAAGTAACAACCAGAATGCAAATTACTAAGAAAGTGAAATACTTGGGGATCTGGGTGTCGGCAAAATATTCCACAATTAAAGACAATAATTATAATAAATTGGTGATACAAATAAAGAAAGATTTAGAAAATTGGAAAAATATTCAGTTATCACTCATGGGATGTATAGCGACAATTAAAATGAATATTTTGCCAAGAATCTTTTTTATTTCTGATTCAAGCCACACCTATTAAAAATTCTTTCAAAAAAATTCTTTCAAAAATTAAAATAACCGCTAGGTTCATTTGGCAGGGACGAAAAGCAAGGATTAAACTAAAGTCAATGCAAGACAGGAAGGAGAGGGGCGGCTTAGCATTACCGAATTGGGATTTATACGCATCAGCAGTAACAATAACATTGGTGAAGGATTGGGTAGAGCTTAAAAGGCCATGATTTGCAAACAGGCTGACATACATTCCTATGGGATGACAAAAATGAAATGCAGAAATACTTTTACAATCATTTAATCAGAAGAGCGTTATTGCAAAAATGGCTCAAAATCAAAAAAATCCACTATGTGAAAATCCCAAATTGGTTATCACCAACAAAAGGATGACTCACCCAAATTTTATAGATTTGAACAAAATGCCAAGATTCAGAGACTTAATTGATAGACAGGGACATTTAAAAACAATTGAAGAATTGGCAGATCAGAACATGAAAGTTGACTGGCTAACTTACCTCCAAATCAAAACTAAATACAATAAAGATAGTAAATTATATGACATCAAAACAGAACCACACAAATTGGATAAAATTATTCAAAACTCAGATAGAAAGATGATAGGGAGAATATATAAATTCCTCCTGAAGTATAAAATGGAAGAGGAAATTATGACAGAACAAATGATAAAATGGGCGCAGAACTTTGGCTATAATATTGAATTAGACAAATGGGAAAAATTTTGGGGAACAAACTTAAAAATGACACTATCAGTTGCATACAAGGAAAACCAGTACAAAATGTTTTACAGATGGCACCTGGCACCAACAAGGTTAGCTAAAATCTTAACAAATACCTCCCCAAAATGTTGGAGATGCGAATCAATACACTGAACATATTACCATTTATGGTGGACCTGTGAGGAGGCTAAATTTTTTTGGAAAAGGATCAAAAATTGGCTGGAGGGCTTCCTTGGAGGAGCCTGCTGGTGGTGGCAGCAAAAAAATCAGCTGCCTCTGAATTCCTGGGTACGTGCCTGTTTAGAGGATCTTCCATCTGACGTCTTATCAGGTTTTCTTATCCTTCAGGCAAGAAGGAAAGAAGAAATTGTTTTGCTGGCAAATGCTCTTCGATTTTTGCAGCTTTTGTGCTTTCAGGGAAAGGCGGGCTAGCCCAAGGCAGAATGGCTGTCCGTGCTGGGAACTTCAAACTGCCTTGTGCGGGACAAAGTAGGTCTCCCCCACTCAGTTCAAAGTTTTGATTGATTTAATCTTATCACGACCTGGATCCGATTGCGTGGACAATAATTTTTTATCAACATTTTAGCTTCTTTTCTTTTTCTCCTCTGAAAAACTATTTACTTAGAGGCTTTTAAAATGGCGCCGAGCAGGCTGGTTTCTCCGGTAATAATGAATACTTTTTGTTAATTGTCACAAGAATTCAAAACAAAAGAGATTGCTTATCAGTTGTTTTGTTTCACAATCAGCCAGCAGAAGCTTTTTAATTAGTTTCATTTATACAAGAATTTCACTCCCTCATTAATCTTGCTTATCTGGAAGTTAAATGGTGATGAATCTGCTGAACGGTCTTGTTACAATGTTTACTCACTGAAAGTTTTGCCAAGCCTTAAACTTCAAAATAAAAGGGGAACTCAGCCTCTTTACTTAAAGCTGCATATTCAGGCAATAGAGTTTTATTAACTGCAGGCAGATAAATTTTGAAATGGCTTCAAAACTAAATATTAACTTGAAGTCGTCACCCTCTACTTCCAGGGGCACATCCTCAGTGCCTGGCACAAAGCTGCAGCCTCCGCTTCCTACGCCCCCTGCTGGGGATGTGTTAACGAAAGAATTTTTTCTGAGTAATCTAAGCAAGGCTCTTAATGCACAGACAATTAAAATGGAAGATAAATTTAGAGATAATAGAGAGGAGAGAAAAGAGGAAATAAAAGAAATGAAAGAAGAAATCAAAAGTGAAATAAAAGGACTTAAACAGGAGCTGTATGAGAAAATTGACGCTAAGGTTGGTAAAATTAGAGACGAAATGCTGAGACTTGTAACTGTATTAACAGAACATATTTCTGGAATGGAAGATACTCTAGATGTTCTTAATGATGCCAATGCTAAATTGACATTGAAAACAGAGGTGGTGGAACAAAAAGTGGAAAATGCTGAAAAAGAAATTATTATGATACAGTACCGAGAAATGGAGTTCGCATTAAGAGTAAGGGGGCTGCGTGAGGCGAAACAGGAGAACCTGAAACAGATCCTATCGGAAGCTTTTGACCACCTGATGGGAAGACCAGGGACCAACCTTGACTGGCAAATTGACAAAGCTTACCGCATTAACTCCTGGCTGGCAAAGCAGAAGCAGCTTCCTCGAGACATCATTATATATTACCGCCTCAACTCTGTATGGAAAGCCCGAGATTTTTATTATAATATATTGAAGGCCGGATACCCTGCACCATCTGGACCTAGAGAAAGACCACAAGAAGGACAGGATAGACAGCAAACTACACAACCACCAGACAAGATGGAGCATCTCTCTTTTCTAGAAGTGCAAGGTGCTATGGAACAAAGACCTAGCCGCATGACTACTAGATGTATGGAGAAACAAGTTAAAAAGCAACAGCATCAACAATCACCGGCCATCGATCAAGGAACTACAATAACAAATCTGGAAGCAGTGGGAGGAGCTAGACCTAAGGTTAAACAGGCCATGCAGGAAGCTCTAAAAATGCTTCAGCCAACCAAAGATGACAACTAAGATTTTAACATGGAATGTCAACGGACTGAATTCTCCACAGAAGAGGAAGAAAATATTTCATTATCTCAAACAGTTTAAGAACGATGTAATTTGTTTGCAAGAAACTCATATCAAGTCAACTGATCAAAAATATTTGATCAACTCAAAACTTGGTCAACATTTTGCAGCTTCTGCTATGGAAAAGAAGAATGGTGTAGTTGTATACCTAAGAAAAGATATGAAAGCTGAATTAATAGAAGCAGATCCCTTCAGAAGATATATTGCTTTAGACTTAATCCTAGAAGGGAAAAAGACATTACTTTTGGGAATTTATGCTCCCAATCAACAGCAAGATAGATTCTATAGAAATCTTTATGCTAAATTAGTACAGTGGGACTATAGTTCCTGTATACTATTGGGTGACTGGAATGGAGTGATAGACACTAAAAGAGATAAGAAGATTTCCCGCCTAAATACTAAGATGCGAGCAAAGTTACCCAAACCTTTCTTTGACATTATGGATGATTTTGAATTGAGAGATATTTGGCGAGAAAGGAATGCAGAGGAATATGACTTCACTTTCTTCTCGGACAGGCATCAATCCCTTTCAAGGATTGATTTTATTCTAACCACTAATGATTTGCTTTCTAGGGTCAAGAAAACAAAGATTGCGGCTAGGGTCCTTTCGGACCATAACCCAGTTTGGATGGAGTTGGGAAGGGTAGTGCAGGCAAGAAAGTCTTGGAGATTGAATGAAAACTTATTTAGATATGAAAAGTATATTAATGATTGTAAAAAATTACTATCTGAATATTTTGTTTTGAATATGAATAAGGGTATATCTATGGAATTTGTATGGGATGCAAGCAAAGCGTATATGAGAGGAGTCTTGATGAATATAAATAAAACACATAGAAATAGGGAGGGTTAAAACGAACAGAACTGGAAGAGGAAATTAAGAGAAAAGAGCTGGAGTTAACAATGAACCCAGACGATACAAAGGTTAAGGAAGCTATTAACATATTAAAATCTCAATTTGATATGTTGATTTCTGACCAGGTAGCCACTAATTTATTATATGCAAAACACAATACTTTTTGTAATGCAAACAAACCTGGCAGATGGTTAGCTTATCAGATTAGGAAAAAAAGGAAAACTCGAAATATATCTAAACTGATTTACAGAGGGAAGGAGGTGTTTCAACAGGAAGAGATTCAAAAGGCTTTTCGGGAATTTTTTACAGAACTGTATAAAGGGGATAAAATTAATGGTTTAGACATAGACAAATATTTAGACAAAGAGAAAATACCTTCAGTTAAAGAAGAGCACAGGCAAAAATTGAATCAACCAATAACCTCGGGGGAAATCTTGCAGGTAATTAAGCAATTAAAGTCAGGGAAAGCACCAGGTACAGATGCTTGACAGCGGTTTACTATAAAAACTTACAGTTAGAAATGGTAGAACCTCTTAGAGAATTATTTAATATGATTCAAACGGAAGGTAAAGTGCCTCCATCTTGGAAGACAGCATTTATATCTTTGATACCCAAAGAAGATCAAGATACTACTCAACCCAAAAATTATAGACCTATTTCATTACTGAATGTAGATTATAAAATTTTTACTAAAATATTAGCAAATAGGTTAATGTTGGTTATTCAATAATTGATACATACGGACCAAACAGGTTTTATACAAGGGAGACAGATGAAAAGTAATGTCAGATTAATTATTAATGCATTAGAATATTTGGGAAAGAACAACCAGATCCCTGCTGCGTTTATATTTTTGGATGCTGAGAAGGCCTTTGATCAAGTTAACTGGCAATTTCTGCTGAAGATATTGCAAAAGATGCAGATAGGAGATAATTTTTTACAGTCAATTAAAGCAATATACCAACAGCAAACAGCACAAATCATAGTCAATGGAAGTTTAACAGACTCTTTTCAAATTGGAAAAGGTACAAGACAGGGCTGTCCTTTGTCCCCATTATTGTTTATTATAACTTTGGAAGTATTGTTGAATAAAATACAGGGCTTGGATGGTTGAAAAGGGATCAAGATTAGGCAGCAAGAATATAGAGTCCGCGCTTTTGCGGATGATTTGGTCATAATATTGGAACAACCGCAGGAATCCAGTATGGTTTTAATGAATACGGTTAATCAATATGGTCAAGTGTCTGGCTTTAAAATAAATTTAGGAAAAACCAAAATATTAGCTATAAATTTGAATATTAAACAAAAGGAAAAATTAGGAGTGATGCTAGGATGTGAGGTAGTTAAAAAAGTCAAATATCTTGGAGTTAACATTTTAACTTCAAATGGGAAATTATATAAGCATAATTATGAACCACTTTGGCATAGTATACAGACAGAGATGAAAAAATGGGAGAAATTGCACTTATCATTGCTGGGTAGGATAGCGGCAGTGAAAATGAACATTTTACCAAAATTTTTATTTCTTTTCCAAATGTTACCTATACTTAAAAAAGATGCGAACCTTTTAGAATGGCAGAAGGGTATCAACAAATTTGTATGGGCAGGAAAGAAGCCGAGGGTAAAGATGAAAATAATGCAAGATGTACGTGAGAGAGGAGGATTGAAACTACCTAATTTAAAACTATATTATGATGCAGTGGCATTATCTGTAATTAGTGATTGGACTCATTTAACCAATGATAGAATATTGAATATTGAGGGACACGATCTGGTATTTGGCTGGCATGCTTACCTGTTATTCAACAACAAGTTGGATAAGAATTTTAAAAGTCATATTTTAAGAAATGCTTTATTGCGGGTTTGGAAGAAATACCAATATAAATTAAATGACAAGATACCCATGAGGGCAATTCCTAGACACGCAATTGAAAATATGAACACAGGACGGACTTCTGGGAGGAGCCTGCTGGTGGTGGCAGCAAAAAAATCAGCTGCCTCCGAATTCCTGGCTACGTACCTGTTTAGAGGATCTTCCATCTGACGTCTTATCAGGTTTTCTTATCCTTCAGGCAAGAAGGAAAGAAGAAATTGTTTTGCTGGCAAACGCTCTTCGATTTTTGCAGCTTTTGTGCTTGCAGGGAAAGGGGGGCTAGCCCAAGGCAGAACGGCTGTCCGTGCTGGGAATTTCAAACTGCCTTGTGCAGGACAAAGTAGGTCTCCTCCACTCAGTTCAAAGTTTTGTTTGATTTAATCTTATCACGAGCTGAATCCATTTCCGTGGACAATAATTGTTTATCAACATTTTAGCTTCTTTTCTTTTTCTCCTCCGAAAAATTATTTACTTAGAGGCTTTTAAAATGGCGCCGAGCAGGCTGGTTTCTCCGGTAATAATGAACACTTTTTGTTAATTTTCAACAAGAATTCAAAACAAAAGAGATTGCTTATCATATGTTTTGGTTTCACAATAGGCCAGCAGAAGCTTTTTAATTAGTTTCATTTCTACAAGAATTTTACTCCTTCATTAACTTTGCTTATCTGGAAGTTAAATGGTGATGAATCTGCTGAATAGTCTTGTTACAATGTTTACTCACTGAAAGCTTTGCCAAGCCTTAAACTTCAAAATAAAAGGGGAACTCAGCCTCTTTACTTAAAGCTGCATATTCAGGCAATAGAGTTTTATTAACTGCAGGCAGATAAATTTTGAAATGGCCTCAAAACCAAATATTAACTTGAAGTCGTAATTTTTTTTCTTATTACTATTCAAAATACCAGCTTCAATTTTGTAAAAGGCTTTCTTATCCAGCTGCGTTACAAGATGGCGATTTTATAGCTTCTGCATTTGATATATGACACACTCAATCAGCTCTATTCTCCTGAAGACTTCTCCTTATTAACTGTTAAAAGTCTATAAATAGTATCCCATTTAAAACCGAGGGGAGCAGAGACTTTGTTTGTTTGCTTGTTTGTTTGTGCGTTTTTTATAATGGCTCCCAAATCGAAGCAGTCTAAGCGTTTCCTTAATAATACATCTCAAGAAATTGTTACAAAATCGCTGCCCTTGCCTCCCACGCCCTCTACTGGAGATCTCTTAACGCAAGAATTTCTTTTTGAAACCCTTAAAGAGTTCAGACAGGAAATTAAACAACTTTTATCGGACTTATATGATAAACTGGATGCCAAGATTGCTCAAACAAGGGAAGATATGATCGGAGTTATGACTGTTATGACAGACTATGTTTCTGAAATGGAGGACAAATTGGAACTTTTGGAAAAAAGCTAATTCTAATTTGACATCTAAAATTCAAACGTTACAACAGGAAGTTGAAAATGCTCAAAAACAACTCGTTATGATAAATTACAATAAGACTGCATTTGCAATAAGAGTCAGAGGATTGCGTGAAAAGGAACAGGAGAATTTGAAACAGACCTTTTTTGAGACTTTCAGACGTTTGGTGGGAAGTCCGGGATTTAACTTTGATTGGCAGATTCAAAAAATTTATCGCCAGAACTCGTGTGTAGCAAAACAACGACAGCTTCCGAGGGACATAATTATATATTTCACCACAAGAGAATCCAGAAATGCGATAATACAGAAGTTCTACAATAACAGGCTGCGAATCGATGGACAGGACTTGATTGTTTTTAAAGAAATACCATCTCAAATATTAAGAGCAAGGAGAGACTACACTTTCTTAACTGAAAAACTCAGAGATTCTCAGATACAATATAAATGGGAAGTGCCATCTGGTATCACAGTTACATTTGAGAACCAAAAATATCGTCTCAATTCTGTTTGCGAAGCCCGAGATTTTTACTACAAAACTCTGAAGGCGGGACTTCCTGATTCACCCGGACTTGGAGAAAGACAAGGAGAAGGAGAAGATAAGCAGTGGGACACGTGGCTACAAGGCGGAGGGTGTTGCTTTCCCCTTCCGGAAGGGCAGAAGAGTAAAGAATAAAGATCCAGCTATGCCTTTAAAATACTTCTTAAATTTTTAATCTGAATAAAATTTCAGGACTCCTGTCTGGTATAAAATGACAAAGCTGTATACCGATGAAGAGATATTGAGACTGAAAGAAGCGGTGCTGAATTTGGACATACATTGTATGGGACTTATATAAGACTTGTTTGAATCTTAATTTAAACTGCGCATGATCTATTCTTTGGGGCGAGGAGAGCGGAGATCGTAGTTTTCTTGGATTGTGGTTTGGGATGAATGGAGTCGGGTGGCGTGGGGTAGATGGAAGGGTAGTGAAAGTTCAATTAGATTATCTTGATCCAGAATGTAAGCTGATTTTTGTATAAATTGTTATTTGAATACAAGGTTAAGAAAGATTATCTGGAGAGTCTACACGAGGGTGGAGTAAATATGAGAGGAGCAATGGATGAGGATAAAATATATATGTGGACACGGGTAAAGGCAGGATGGGAGGTATAAAATTTATATGCGGAAGCGAGTAAAGACATTGTTTAAGATTTTAAAAATAATGAGAAGCTGAGTTTAATGTTAGAGAGTTTATTGACTTCTCTTTCTTGGGGGGGGGGTTCCCCCCCTTTTTTTTCTTTTTATTATTCTTTTCTTTTTTGTTCTTTTTTGTTCTTTTTTTTGTAACTTCTAATCTATTTGGTTTCAATATACTCCAGACTTTGCTTGATAAAGAACGATGCCGGGAATGGGATCTGGGAAGTCGGAAGGGGGTCAGGGAGGGGGGTTCAGGGGGTGGGTGGGGGGGAGGGTGGAAATATAGACTCAATTTTCAGAACAATGAATGCACTTGGATACTGTTGCTTTTTTTTCTTTTTTTTCTTTTCTTCTCTCTTTTCCTTTTATTTTTCTTTTGTTTTAGTACAAAACAAATAGATCAATGAATACTAGAAATACACCGAAGCGAGGTGTAGAGGGAAAGAAGAGGGGGGAATTAAGAGGGAGTGAGAAGGGAATGTAAGGAGGGTGAGATGGTGGGAAGGGGAGAAAGGAATGGCTGAGGGGGAGGGGAAGTAGAAGAGGGGATTGTTGGAAGGGAGAAATGAAAGTTGGAGGGGTAGAAGGAAGGGTGTATGTAGGATAGAAGTGTTATGAGTTGTTTATTGCTTCTTTTTTTTAACTGCACAGTATTTAAGTGATTGTATAAAGGAAAATGAAAATGTAATAAAAGATTAATCTTGAAAAAAAAGAAAAAAGAAAAAAAAAAGAAAATATGAATACAGCACAAAAACAGGACAGAATTACTTACAGACAGCTTCTTACCTCAGAAAGGGGGGTATTACAATTAAAATCTTTAGAGGTATTAAAAGAGGAGAAGGTAGTTCAAACATGGTTCCAGTATGGGCAATTACAGGCTAGGTGGAAAATAGATCAAAAAATTGGTTTTATCCAAGTTGAGGATAACTTGTTTAAACAAATAAGAGATCAAAGCTTAATGAATATAAAGAGGATATATAATGTATTAATACAGATGGATTTGGAAACAGAATTAGTTAAAGATTGTATGATAAAATAGGCTCAAAATAATGTTGGATAAATGGGAAAGAATCTGGGTAAGAAATGTGAAATTTACACAAGCTCAAAATCTGAGAGAAATTTTTTACAAGATGTTCTATAGATGGCATTTAGATCCTAAAAAGTTGGCTTCTATGTATCCGAATGTACAGCCTAAATGTTGGAGGTGTGGTTCTCTCGATGCTACATATTATCATATATGGTGGACCTGCCAAAAGGTTAAGGCATTCTGGATAAAAATATGGTGGGTCATGCAAAATATTTTTAAAAGAAGGATAAAGTTTATTCCTCAGTTATTTTTACTAGGTATATGTACTGACTTTACAGTGGTAGAGACTAATTTGATTCTGTCACAAACTTAGCCGAGATGGCTAAAATATCGGCATATCTTAAAGATCACTCAAATGAGAGATATAAACGAGACTGGAAAAAATGGATTGACTATATACAAAATAAATACGGGACCAAGAAATTCCAGTTAGCCTATGCTTAAGATCAGAAATGATTTAAACTGTTAAAAGTTAGTTCAGTAAGAAGAAGCTAAGGTCAATATAGAATGTCATTAATTTCTTTATTTCTTTTTTCTCAATAGATTTTAGACTGTGTTAGTTAAAAATCCATACCGTGTTTGGGTTCTGGGAAGTCGGGGGTGGGGAAGGAGGAGCGGGGTTGGGGGGTGGAGGGAGGGAGGGGCACACAAAAAAAATTGTACTTCAATGTCTTAATGATTGACGAATGATGAAATATTTGTGTTTTTAAAAGAAATAAAATAAATATTTGTGGAAAAAAAATTGGCTGGAGGCAATAACAGGGGTTAAAATAGAATGGAAACCTGAAGTATTTTTATTAGGAATAATGTCTGCGAAATACAAAAAAGAAATCCAGTATTTAATGCTACATATAATTAGGGCAGCAATGATTGCCTTTGCTCAGAAATGGAAAAACAAATTAATTCCAAGCGAAGATGAAATAATAAGAAAGGTTATGGATTGTGCTGAAATGGACAAACTAACTAAAGAAATCCAGGGAAAAGAAGAATCAGAATTCTACCAGATAAGGGATAAATGGTATAGATGGATGGAGGAAAGAAACAAGAATCAATGAAGGAATATAACAAAACTCAAAAAGTAATAGTATCAGTAAAATAAGAGGGTTAAGAATGGTGAAATCCAAATGAAATACAATAGAAGGAGAAATAATATAAGGTGAGTGGTATTGATTGATAATTGTTATTAGAACGAACAGGAAGCTCCTGTTCATATTGTATTGTGTAAATGTGGTGTACATCTAGGTTTTGTGTGTGTGTGTTTTACATGTTTCTTAATAAAAAATAAAATAAATTAGTCCATTAGTATACTTCTATGTCAGTGGCCCTTTACAATATGATTCCTTGTACATTGTTTGAAGCACTCCTATATATTCTTTCCTTATATCCACATTCCATTCAGTCTGTTGGGAAATTGATGTACACTATATGTTGTTATTTTTCATGAAATATGTTAATTTTTATTTTTGCAATACTTTTACATTCACGCTTAGATTTTCCACTTCTTTCCTTTTCTTCTGAGTCCATTTTGTCATGGACTGTGCTTTCTTTATTTATAGCAATAGCACTTATAATTATATACTGTTTCACTATGCTTTACAGCCCTCTCTAGTGGTTTACAGAGTCACCACATTGCCCCCACAATTTGGGTCCCCATTTTACTACCTCAGAAGGCTGGAAGGCTGAGTCAACCTTGAGCCTGGTGAGATTCGATTGCCAAATTGCAGTCAGCCAGCAGTCAGCAGAAATAGCCTGCAGTACTGCATTCTAACCAATGTGCCACCGCAGCTCCTAATGCCAGAATGGTGAACTTATGGCATGAGTGCCACAGGTGCCACGCAGAGCCATTTAACAGGGCACGGAAGGTGTTGCTGTGTCAGCTGACTTCAGCTTTTTTAAAAGCCATTTTTCGCCCACCCCAGGCTCCAGAGGCTTTATAGGTGCTTGGGGAGAGTGAAAAAGAGTGAAAAGCCCTGCCCCCCACCCCCAGAGCGCAAAAAACAGTTCTATGGGCAAACCGGAAGTTCGGGAATGATCCTACAAGCAGGGTAGTTTTTAGTCCTCCGAAGGCTTCGGGAAAGCTCCTAATCACTGTCCTAAAGAGCCAAGGTGGCGCAGTGGTTAAATGCAGCACTGCAGGCTACTGCTAGATCAGCAGGTCAGCGGTTCAAATCTCACCGGCTCAGGGTTGACTCAGCCTTCCATCCTTCCGAGGTGGATAAAATGAGGACCCAGATTGTTGGGGGCAATATGCTGACTCTCTGTAAACCGCTTAGAGAGGCCTGAAAGGCCTATGAAGCGGTATATAAGTCTACTGCTATATAATGCTATAATTAATGTATGAATCAAATATATCAATGGCAGACTTTTGAGCATTACAGAAAGATAATTCTTACATTTTGAAAAGTCAGTTCAACCTGGGCCTATTCCTTTTCTGTTTCAAATTTTTATTAGTTTATCAAAATATAAAATACAAAATAAAAATAATGGGCAACTAGAGGAAGGAAAAAGAAAATGAAAGTTAAAGGGGGAAAAGAAAAAAAGTATTAACTTCTGACTTTTTAGCACAGTAGAAGATAACATTACCGCTTTAACTTTTTCTTTTTGCACATAAGAACATGCTACTTATTTCTATAACAACAATCTACTTAGTCAGCAAAACCAAAATCAAAGTTTCATTTTTTTCATCACAGGGATAAAATCAAGAAGTTATTTCTAAATGAAAAAAAAACATAATTATATTATCTTCTTTGAACAAAGCAATCAATTTAAACATCTCTGCTTTTTCTTCCTTGCTGTTGAAGCAGTGCAGAGTGCAGAGAAGATCAACAAAGATGATCAGGGGACTGTAGGCTAAAACATATAAAGAACGGTTGCTGGAATTGGGTATGTCTAATTTAATGAAAAGGACTGGGGTAACACCATAGTAGTGTTCCAATACCTCAGGGGCTGCCACAAGGAAGAGGGAGTCAAGCTATTCTCTAATGCACCTGAAGGCAGGACAAGAAGCAATGGATGGAAACTAATCAAGGAGAGTAGCAACCAAGAACGAAGGAGAAATTTTCTGACAGTTAGAACAATTAATCAGTGAAAAACTTTCCTCCAAAGTTGTGAATGGCCCAACACTGGAAATTTTTTAAAATAGCTTGAACAATCATTTGTCTGAAGTAATATAGGGCTCAGGCAGGAAACCAGGGTGTTAAACTTGTGACAAGATGTTGTCATCATGTGATTCCCCTTTAACAAAATTCATTATATCCTTTCAAATTATTTAACCTTAAAAGGAAAAAAAAGACTTTTCCCCATCCATTTCAAAACATTAAATTTTTCTGTAAAAACATTTCTAAAATCAGTAAGTTCTAATACATCTTTTAAAAAATTTCCTCTTAACATACATACTTTCAAATTTGTTTTCAGTAATATTTCACAAGCTTTAAATATTACTCAAAAATTATATATAGAAGAAAAAGCAATGTCCAAACTCATTTTATAAACACAGCACAAGCTGCATTAGAGCTTTCCTTCAATTTCATAGATCAAACCAATAAACATCCAACTAATTCCAATTAACTCATTAAATTTAAATCAGTCCCTCCAAGTTAACCTCGTAGAATTTTTTTTTCTTTTGGTATACATGCATTTATAGACTCAAAACTTTTCTTTAAGATAATACATCTTTTTTATTTAAATGCTCCTTAACATAAATACTTTCCAGTACACTTTCAGTAATATTTTACAATCTTGAGGAATAACTTAAGCATTATATAAAAAAATACATTTTCAAAGTGTTATATTAACACTTTTTTTCAGTTACAAATATCAAACAGATAAAAATCCATCCTGATTCCAAAAGACTCATTAAATTTAAATCACTCCTCCAGTTTATCTTCATAGTATAACTTTTCTTCTTCTCTAGAATGTCAATCAAGTAGTTATAAACTCTTTTATCTAGGATTTTTCAATATTGTTAATATCAATGAAGAAAAAGTCCCAAACTTGCCTGTTGAGTTCCGGGTGATGTACGTATCTGTGACTCACCACAGTCCTTTGTTGATACAGTTCTTTGTAGTGGCTGAGATGGAATGTCTTTAGCTGGGGTTGTCTCTGTTCTGGCTGGTTGCAGAGAGAGGTTCCGAGATGGTCACACGGTTGATGTAGCAGCGCCACAACTTGCCAACTTTGAGTGCTACCTTGTAGGAATGCAACCCAGTAACGTCCACTACCCAGGCAGGAATCCAGCAAAAGCTCCCAGCGTGGTTGTGGGCATAGACAAGGTCACCCAGTGAGAATGACTAGACTTGGCTGATCGAGTCTGCAGGGACCTTGAAGGAGTTGTCTCGGTGCAGCCGGTTTAAGTTGGTCCACGGGCCATGACCCATTAGTAGTTTGGCTGGACTCCTGTTGGTGGTGGAGCTTGGTGTAACATGCTGGACCAGGAGGTACTCAGCTATCTGTGTTTGCCAGTCCCTTGGGCCCATCCTTGCCAGTGCTTCCTTTGCTGATCAGACCATCTGCTCAGCTTGCCCATTGCTAGCAATGGTGCAATCCAGTGGTGGGTTGTGGATCCTGTCACAACTGGTACGCTGCACATGGAACCTGCATCCTAGTCCGGCACACGTGCTGCGCATGCATGTGCAAGCCACCACTCTGCAACACCCAGCTGCTTGGCGAAGGAGGCTCAGGCTCCACATGATGTGCACGTGTGCTCATTTGCCTGGTCACGTTATAAACACTATATATAGGATGGGCCAAATGAACCATATAATTTGATGGCTGCTGCTCCCAGGTACTAGCGGTATGGCCATACTGGGCTGTATTGCCCAGATTCCACCACTGGTGTAATCAGGGCATGACGAATTCCATGACAGCTCGAACTTGCTTGATATGAGCTATGGCCTGTTGTCCAAAACGTGGATGTCTGGTAGTCCATGGGTCACAAACAGCCTTTTAAGGGTCTTGATCATGGAGTCTGAGATGATCGATTTCATGAGTACCACCTCAAGCCATTTTGAGTAAGCATCCACAACCACGATGAAAGTCTGTCCATGAAAGGCCCTGAAAAGTTAATATGCATCCTCGCTCAAGAGCTTCCAAAACTGGCTGCTGCAGCCTCTGAGGTACCACCACACAACTCCTCCAGAGTAGGCAGCTCCATTGAGCGGAGAGCTCATGTTGCTGGGATGTGGAAGGGAAGGAACTTTGTGTTAATTGGCCTCTTTGGCCACCTCCTCCACACCCAGTTGAGCACCTGGGCAATGACATGGTCCTTGGCAGAGTGTGTAGCGATCTCAGTATCTTTCTTACTTGTTTAACAATAAGAAAAAAAATCCTCAAAATGGCACAGATACTCAAAGGAATAACAGGCTGTGGCTAAATAAAATCTTTTCTAGCTTAATAAAGATTAATAGTCCTTAAAAGTGATTAAGAAATCAAAGACAAGTGATTTCAGCATTCCCCCTTCACCTGTTAACTTACCATGTTCTGAAGCTCATCTCCTGAAGCTAACTTGCAGACTGTTGCTGTATGGAAGATCGATGATTCTAGAACACTCCCTAACCCAGGAGAGTCATATAAACTAAAGGAATGTTGGTTTCTTCTGTTTAGAAGAAAAAGTGACAGTCTAGGAAAAAAAATCCTTCTCAGGGAGCTCCTATGATCTCTCCGTGGGTGTGTTGTCAGTTGGTCATCTTCACCAGAAGTCCCAAGGCCTGTCCTTGACACAACAAATAATCACTTGACCAACTTTAAGAAGCTCTCAACAAAATAGTTTTCAAGCTTAGTTTTACCTTTGTAACATATAACTTTTTTTTTTGTTAATGATAAAAATAAAACTTCTGCATTTTGGTTCTTTTGTGCTAGTATGTCAGAAGTATAACCAAAGCAGAGTTTTCTTTCGAGGAGCTCAAAGCTATTCTCTGCAAGCTAGGTTCTATAATCCACAACAGTGATCTGCAGTCAGGGTAGGCAGGGTAGGCAGAGCCTCACCACTGTCATCATGAAAAGAAAAAAAAATGTAAAAGGAAAAAGGCTGAGGTAGTTGCTGCCAGAGTCACAGTGGATGACTCTGCTTAGTGATTAACTGTTTTAAAAAGCCTCTAAAAAGTGCCCTCTACAGTAGGAGGCAGGAGAACCACGTGCCTCATTTAGCCTGACTTTATGATCACTCGAGTAGAGTTAAGCAAGGGTTAAAAGGTGAAAAATTCCTTATGTAGATGAGGCACTTGGTTCTCTTGGCTCCTCCTGTAGAGGGCGGTTTTTAGAGGCTTTTTTAAACAGTTAAGGAGACGAATAAATTGAGGACTCTGGCAGCAGCTAACCCAGCCTGACCTCAGCAGCTCTTGCCTTTTTCCTTTTATATTTTTACATTTTTATGATGGCAGGCAAGAGCAGAGTTGAACTCCTCTGTGATTGTGAAACAGCTGGAAAAGGTATGTGGGTCGGAGGGAGGGGGAGGAATTCAAAATTAATGTAATTTGTAAGTAATTTGTGTATGTGTGTGTGTTTGTGCGTGTGTTTGTTTCTTCACTCAGAGGGAAGGAGGTAGGAAAGGCAGGGAGAGCAACCCACCAGCAGAGGCGAGTCTTTTATCCAACTCTGCTGGCGGGCTGCTGCTTTCTTTCTTTTGCCCAGAGGCTGGCAGCTCAGGTGGGCTGCAGCCTCTGAGCAAAAGAAAGAAAGCGGCTGCCCGCTGCTGGCTTTCTTTTGCCTGCCACTATGTCCGACATAGAGGCGGGCAAAAGAAAGCCAGAGGCAGGCGGCCACTTTCTTTCTGAGAAGTAATCCCAGGAGCTCTGGCCGCCTCCCGCAGCGACAGGAGCAGCAGGTCCCGGTGGGGGTCAGCACCAGCGAGTCCCTGAAGGAGGCCATCAGGGTGAGCAGTTCCAGGTTGAGGTGCTCGAAGGCGGGCGAGAGGAGCTCGGTGGAGGCGGGCGGGGATGAGATGCAGGGCGCCCGAGCGAAGGAGGCCAGGTCGGGCAGGCCAAGCAATGGGGAGGCATGGCGGGCACTAGAGAAGTGGAAGCTCTGGTGCAGGAGGTGTGGGGAGGCTGCCAAAGACCGGTGTCTCCTCAGGGAAGTGGCAGCGGGAGCTGTAGGAACACTCACTGTGCAAGTAGAACTTGTGGCACAGCTCCGTCTTGTACTCGAGGTGGCAGTTGACGGAGCGCATCTCGGACGAGCCGTGGGCGAACTGGCAGTTGGTGCCATACTTGCAGCGGCAGCTCTCACTGAAGGTGTGGCAGAGTTCAGCCTTGTAGTGGGATGACGGGGCAGGTGCGCTGGGCGGCTTGAGCGGTGGGAAGCCCCGGTGGCAGGGGCGGCTGCGGCTGGGCCGCCTTGCCTTCAGTCAGGCTGACCGAGCGGTCCAGGCGCAGCAGGGGCCACGGCTGCTCGCCCTTTGGGCTCCAGGGGCTGCGCAGCGAGCACACTGCCGAGTCCCTGCCGCCCGGCACCGTCGCCTTAGAGGAGCAGGCCGAGCGGCCGCAGGAGAAGGCAGAGGTGGGAGCATCCAGCTCTTCGCTCAGTGAGAGGTTGATCAGGTTCTGGTAGAGGTTCCGGACATCCAGAATGGAGCTCATTGTGCCGCCTGCTGGTGTTCCGCTCACCGAAAGCAGCAGTGACAACTCCGCTTTTTTTTTTTTGTCCAGAGGCCATTTCTAGGCAAAAGAAAGAAAGTGCCAGCCCGTCACTGGCTTTCTTTTGCCCGCCTCTATGTCGGACATAGCAGCGGCCAAAAGAAAGCCAGAGGCAGGCTGGCATTTTCTTTTGCCCGCCTGTCAGAACTCAGGCGGGCAAAAGAAAGAAAGTGCTTTAGACAGTGTGATGTTGGGGCAGAAGACTGCCTAACCAGCCATAAACCTCACCGCACGTTACTGATCCACAAATACCCACAAAGACCAACATAAAGTGGTCTATCACTTACCCGGTAGGAGATATATAGCATGGACTGGATCATAATTATATTGAAGTATTTTATATGTATTAACAGTTATTGAAGTTCTGGCAAATTTAAGAAGTATTTCAAAAATACTGTTGGAAGAAATGTCCTTCTGGGTTCAGTTCCAAGTGGGGAAAAGACACTGGAAAACATGGAGGCTGCTTGGAAAGATGGTTTAATGGTGGACAGGATCATATAGCTTGAGCTCCTGAACAGAAAAGGGAGGAGATGCTGAGAGTGCCCTGGTTTCATGGCCTATCTGGGTCCCACCCCAGAGCTTCCTATTCCTGTGTAAGAAATGCATTCTGATTGGTGGTCAGACTTCCAGGGGTGGAGGTGGAAGCGGTCTTAGCTAACTTTGTAGGCTATCCTGAGAACCAAGCTTCTTTGAATTGCTGGCTGATGTAATTTTCCCGGGTGCCTTGTAGTGAGTTTCTGGTTGCTAGATGGGTATGCCTGAAGGAGGTAGATCTTTGTTATATAGAATAGACTGGCACAGGCCTTAATGGCCCATTGACAAAGGTGGGTGGAAGCTGAGTTTCTGACTCCTTTTTAAAGGAATTTTTCTGCTCTTTTAATATTTCCTAAAATATTTCATTATTTTATAGAGGGGTTTTAACTTCTTACAATACTTTATAATAATTTCACCAAAAATGGTTTGTCACCTAATTAACTGAATTTTCATCTATTTCTGTCTTTAGCTTGCTGAGAAATATGGACCTATATTTACTGTCTGGAATGGATCAGAACCGATGGTTGTTCTTTGTGGGTATGCCATGGTAAAAGATGCTTTGGTAGATCATTCAGAAGAATTTGGTGGGCGAACTGAAATGCCTGCTCATAAGCAATTGTTCCAAGGGAAAGGTTGGTCCCTTTTCATTTCCTCATTAGTTACTGTTTTTCTTTAATTTTCTGTAAACATTGTCTGAATGCCATTAATAATATTGATAGTTGTGAAAGATTCACTTGAAATGTCTTGTAAAGATGTAGATTTGGTCATGTTTCTTGAAAAAACTGGTCGCATCTCAAGTCTGCTCAGATTATTGCTCACATGCAAAATAACAACCACAACAAACAATAACAATAATTTGACCTCTAAATTGTTCGTTTGGGAAGACATACAAAGTGATTTACCAACGAAGACACTTTTTGACTTATGTTATCCAAATTAATGTTGAATATCAATTTCATGTGCCTTCAAAATAATTTGGATTTTGAAGAAGCAGGATAGAGAAAATATTGATGCCTTTTAAGCTTTGATGTTGGAGAAGATTCCAGAGAAAACTCTTGAGAATATTATGGATGCTCAGGAAAAAAAAATCATTGAACAAATCTCTCCAGAATTTTCACTCAAAGCACAAAATGACTAAACTCAAATGTTCATATTTCAGAAAGATTGTCCAAAGGCTTAGCTCTCTAGAGAGAGTTGTAATTGTGGGAAGTGTGGTAGGAAGGAGAGTTGATGGAATTAGGTAGGAATGATAGGCATATCAAAGTCCTCAAGAACTAGGTTGGAGAGAGGTTGTAATGGACAAAATCTATGTGGTTGCTTATAATTTACAGTGACATTGTGGTACATAATGAAGCAACCAAATAAGAGAGCAAGTGGAAGGTACTTATTTTCTGTGAACAAAACCTCTACTATACAAAAATAACTGATTTCCCATTTTTTCTACTTACTGAAAAGAGAGCTTGAGATTTGTTTTATTTATATGCCGCCCTATTCCTGGAGGGACTTAGGGCGGTGAACAACTCAAAAGGGGAAAGGGAACACAAAAGTACAAGACAAGCATCAACCCCAGGCCTGCCGACACAGCCAGGTTTTAACGGCTTTTCAGAAGGCCTGGAGAGAGGTGAGGGTCCGAATCTCTGTGGGGAGTTCGTTCCACAGGGCCGGAGCTGCCACAGAGAAGGCCCTCCCCCGGGTCATAGCCAGATGGCATGGGCTGGTAGACGGAACCCGGAGGAGGCCAACCCTGTGCGATCTAATGGGTCTTTGGGAGGTAATTGGCAGCAGACGATCTCTCAAGTACCCAGGTCCAAAACCATGAAGGGCTTTATAAGTGACAACTAGCACCTTGAAGCGTATCCGGAGACCAATCGGCAGCCAGTGCAGTTCGCGGAGGATAGGTGAAACGTGGGTGTACCGAGGTGTACCACAATCGCTCGTGCGGCTGCATTCTGGACGAGTTGAAGTCTCCGAATGCTCTTCAAGGGCTGCCCCATGTAGAGCGCATTGCAGTAGTCCAGTCTTGAGGTCACGAGGGCATGAGTGACTGTTGCGAGTGCCTCCCGGTTCAGGTAGGGACGCAACTGGTGCACCAGGTGAACCTGGGCAAATGCCCCCCTGGTCAAAGCCGAGAGATGATGTTCTAAAGTCAGCTGTGGGTCCAGGAGGACTCCCAAGTTGTGAGCCCTGTCTGAGGGGCGTAATATTTCACCCCCCCAGCCTGAGTGATGGAATGCTAACCAAATTTTTGGGAGGGAAACATAACAGCCACTCGGTCTTGTCTGGATTGAGCACAAGCTTTTTAGCCCCCATCCAGACCCTGACAGCGTCCAGGCACTGGCACATCACGTCGACCACTTCACTGAGTTGGCATGGGGCGGACAGATACAGCTGGGTATTGTCCGCGTATTGATGGTATTTTATCCTGTGCCGTCGAATGATCTCACCCAGTGGCTTCATGTAGATGTTAAACAGGAGGGGGGATAGGACCGAACCCTGAGGAACCCCATATTTCAGGGGCCAAGGGGTCGACCTCTGCCCCCCGACCAACACCGACTGTGACCTGTCCGAGAGGTAGGAGGAGAACCATAGAAGAACGGTGCCTCCCACCCCCACCTCTCGTAACCGTTGCAGAAGGGTACCATGGTCAATGGTATCGAAGGCTGCTGAGAGGTCGAGAAGCACTAGGATGGAGGGATGGCCTCCATCCCTGGCTCTCCAGAGATCATCGGTCAGTGCGACCAAAGCGGTTTCCATGCTGTAGCCAGGCCTGAATCCAGACTGAAAGGACTCCAGATAATCGGCTTCATCCAAGGACCGTCGGAGTTGAGAGGCTACCACTTTCTCAACAACCTTCCCAATAAAGGGGAGGTTGGAGACTGGACGGTAGTTATTCAAAATGGCTGGATCAAGCAATGGCTTCTTCAGGAGGGGTCTCACCACCGCTATCATCAATGCCGGTGGGAAGAAGCCCTCCCGAAGAGTGGCATTCACCATCGCCCGGATCCAGCTCCACGTCACCTCCTTGCTGTTTGCGACCAGCCAGGAGGGGCATGGATCCAGCATACACTTGGCAGCACTCACCGCTCCAATGGCCTTGTCCACTTCATCAGGAAGAACAGGTTGAAAATCAGTCGAGAGATGTCGTTCAAGATCTTCCCCCGGTACCCCGGCTGGCTCTGCGCAATTGGAGTCCAAGTCCATCCGAAGCCGAGCAACTTTGTCTGCGAGGAACTGGACATATTCCTCTGCTCTACCTTGTAAGGGGTTATCCGCAACCCTCGCATTTAGGAGGGAGCGGGTCACCCTAAACAAGGCGGTAGGGCGAGACTCAGCGGACGCTAACAGAGCAGCAATATAGTTGTTCTTGGTTGTCTGTATTGCCGAGAGGTATGCTCCGATGCAAGCTTTTAATAGTGCTCAGTCTGACTCGGATTTACTGGACCTCCAGCGGCGCTCTAGGCGTCTCTTTTGGCGCTTCATCTCCCGGAGGTCCTCGGTAAACCAAGGGGCCCTCCTGGATCCACTGCTGCAGATCAGCTGTAAAGGCGCAATCCAGTGGAGAGCCTCAGATGCCACCAAGTTCCAAGTAGCAACTAAGGTCTCCACCAGGCTGTGGGCGAGAGTATCAGGCATAACGCCAAGCGCCGTCTGGAAACACTGGGGATCCATAAGACGCCTGGGGTGGAACCACCGAATCGGTTCCTCCTCCCTACAGCGGGGGATTGGTCTCCGAAAGTCGAGCCTCAGTAGGAAGTGGTCCGATCATGACAGGGGCAAGATCTCACTACCCCTCAGACAAAGACCACTGCTCCGAGAAGAATACGAGGTCGAGTGTGTGCCCCGCTGAGTGAGTCAGACCCTGGATTACTTGGGTCAAGCCCATGGCTGTCATGGAAGCCATGAACTCCTGTGCTCAATCAGAGTGTTCACCGAGCGAAGGCAGATTGAAGTCCCCCAGTATCATAAGTCTGGGGAACTCAACTGCCAGCTCAGCTACTGACTCGAGGAGCAAGGGGAGGGCTGTTGTCACGCTGTTGGGAGGCAGGTACATTAACAACAAGCCCACTTGACCCGCAAAGTCCATCTTCCCCAGCAAGGACTCACACCTGACAAGCTCTGGAGCAGGGATCCTACGAGGAGCTAAGGGCTGTCGATTAACAATGGCCACTCCCCTGCCCCTTTTCTCTGGGATCACGGTTGATGAAGCACCTGAAAACCCTCTAGGCACATTTCAGTGAGGTGGACTCCTCCCTCCGGGCCCAGCCAGGTTTCAGTAATACATGCCAGGTCTGCCCCCTCGTCTAAAATTAGGTCCTGGACGAGGGGAGTCTTGTGAACCACAGACCTGGCATTTAGCAACAGCAACCTGAGACCAGGGTCCTGACTACTCATGCCATCTGGCCTTGGAGTGGAACTCACAGGGCCGGAAGGAGGGATCCCTCTGATATAGGGAACCCTCCTTCCCCGGTAATGGCTCACACTGAAGTTCCCACAATATCTGCCCCTCCCCAATATGACCCCAATATCCCAGCCCCATTCCCGCATCTGTGGTCTTTCCACCCTCTCCCCCAGCCACCGAATTCACCGGCAGGCCCTTCGACACACACATCCAAGGGCCGGAACCAGGCCTGGGTCCCCCTGCCAAAGCACTCAGTGCAGGAGGTAAACTCAGCTAAACTCCCGGCCCACCAAACATACCCATACATACAATCAATCAATCAATGCCCACAATACAAATTAAAAACAGAAAAACAGCAATATCATGATAAAAGTGGGAACATTCAGTCAATCACAATCATACCACACACTCCCCATACATTTAAAAATTATAAAATTGTAAAAATTACAAATATATAAAAAATTCTAAATCTGTGCAATCGCCAGTTATATAGTCCGAAGAGGCCAAAGAGGGAGTAGTATCCAAGCCTCCCATACAAGTGTCTGAAGTCCAAGAAATAATAGCGGGGGCATATGATGGTAACCCAGCAGTAGTCCAGAGAGAAGCCAGGAAAGTCTGAGAGGCAAGTAGGCTGCAGGTGATGAATGATGGTGAAAGTTGTAGGGGCGATGGCGGCCAGCAACGCCCCACCTCGTCGGAAGCAGAGAACACCCCGGAGCCAGAGAAACCCCACGATAAAGGGGGGAAGCCCCACTCCCAGCTGTACCATGACACTCCCGATGGAGGCAGCCCGTCGGTAGGCCATCAGGATAGCAACCCCACCCCCACCCTCACCCTAACCCTAACCTTAAAGTTAACCTAACTTAAACTAACACCACCCTATTCTAATCTAGCCCTACCCTGTCCCTAGCCTGACCCTACAGCAGCACAACAGCAGAAGGAGGCGTCAGACAACCTGGGGGGGTTGGGTCCCCCCAAACCATCACCGACAGTCGCTTCCACAGCAGCCAAGATGGTCTCAGCCTGCTCTTCCAGGTTCCGGCAGATATCCTCGGCCCCAACGGTCGGGAAGTCCCCACCCGGCCCTCGCCACAGGCGGCACCACAAAGTTCACAAGATGGTTAGTTCAATTTGCCTCGCTACTTGAGTGATGACCCGGAAAAACTCCACAGCATCCTCTCTGGGTATTCGCAGCGCTTAACGGCAATCACAGTGGGATCGGGGCTTCCTCAGAAACCCTTAGCCAGCAGACAGCAAAGCCCCTCCACAACCGCTGAGCCGCAGTATCCTCTAAAAGAGTCTAAAAGCAGAGCCAGGACAGTCTCAGGCCGTAGTGTTCTCAATCGGCCTCAATGGCCACGGCAGTCATATGGGAGCTCCAGCAAAGTCAGCAAAGTCAGGGCCCCTCCCAGGATCAAAAGCTCCAGCAAAGTCAGGGCCCCTCCCAGGGTCAAGTCAGCAAAGTCAGGGCCCCTCCCAGGGTCAAAACTCCCCTAGGGCAGCTGGGCCACGGCGCTCGCAAGCCGTGTCATTCACACACAGCCTCGGCGTCATTCACAAACAGCCCCGGCATCCACAGGCGTCTTCAACCGGCTGGGCTGCGATGTTCCCAAATGGCCACGGAATTCCCGGGTGGCCTTGATGATTGCAGCAGTCAGAGGACCCCTCCCAGCAGCCGGGCAGCGGCATTTCCAAATGCCGTTCTAGCAACTGCGGCGCTCCCAGCTGGTCTCAACAGTCATGGAGCACAGATAGAAGCTCCGGTAAGATCTCTCGACCAGCTGAGCCACGGTGACTTCAAACAGTGTCGGCCTACTAAAATTGCATCTTAGTGCAGAAATCTGTCCGTGACTGGCCTAAAGACCTGTCCCTATCAGTGGTGGGTTTCAAAAATTTTTGCTACTGATTTGGTGGGTGTGGCTAGGTGGCCATTACAGCTGAAGCATGGATGAGGGCAGCCTGGCAAGCTGGGTCCCTGTAAATGGCACAGAGGTGTGACCAAATTGTGGGAGCAGGTGCTACACATGGGATGTGTAGCACCTGCTCCCCACAGTTCCTCAGCTCGTCTGAGCTGCAGCTGAGCCTGCTGGCTTGAGCCAGTGGACAGAGACACCATAGACATCCGAACGCCAGACTCCACCATTTCAATGGCCCTGCTTCCGTTGCCATTGCATTGGCCCTTCTCCTGAGCTAGGAGGTAATGGTCTGCTCCCTCTACCTTCCAGATTGCCAATATGAGAGTGGCTCTCCAGGAGCTGCAATGGCGGTGGCTTTGTCCTGATGGGGAGGGAGCCACCCAGCCCGGCAAGCTTCATAGTCACATGGCTGTGAAACTTGCTGGGCTGCCCTGTCCCCATCCCCACCATGGCTTCAGGAGACATTGGCCGGTGGGGAGGGGGAGGTAGCCTACTGTGAATGCTTACCTGCGTATAGGCAGGAGGAGGCAGTTCTGTGAATGCACATGGCGAAGGTGAGGCAGAGCAAGTGTCCAAACCAGTTTGGGGGCATGGCTAGCCTGCAGTCCCTATTGGTTCAGCGACCCAGGCCTCATTTCCACTACTGGTTTGCCTGAAGTGGTATGAACCGGTAAGAACCCACCCCTGATCCCTATCCATTTCACATTTATAGTAAGGTGTGACATGATTTCCACAACCTCATTCATTCTTCTCCTAATATAAGAACACTCAAGAATGAATCGATGAAAACTGCAGTTGATCTATTTAATAATTCAAGTACGAAGGCTTTTTTACTGTAAAAGTGGAGTGGGGAAAAATTGTAATGTATAACTTTTTCCCCTTTTGCAAAATTTGAGAACTGATATCACATTGTGATTTGTTTCCTGTGTCCTTGGTTTCAGGTCTGACCACCTCTATTGAGAAGAAATGGAGGGAGCTGCGGCGGTTCACACTGTCCACCTTGCGAGATTTTGGGATGGGGAAGAAAAGAATGTCTGAGAGGGTGCAGGAGGAAGCCCTTTGTCTGGTGGAGGAAATGGCTACCACAAAAGGTTTTTAAAAAAGAATCTGGAAAGGATTTGTTGTATTATATGAAGTTGCAAGAAAACTGGATTCAACACTAAATCTCTAATCCTCTGCACTTAATTGCACAAAATAAAGAAAAACTTAGATAGGCAATGAATGTCCCCCTCCCTTTTATTTTCACAGTATTGTTCAGAAACAAAGGGAAAAGTAATAGAGCTGTTTCTCCCTCTTTTTTATCCACTGTCAGTGGCTTGGTAAAATTACAAGCTTACTGAGAAATACTGAAAACTTACTGTGGTTGCATCGCTATGAGATCAGAAATCCTAAGAAGTCACTTAATGGAGCAATTATGGCTTTATAAAATTGCAACTTTGCCGAAAACTAGTGAAATGTTAGGCTGGATGCAGTAACAGACATCAAGCACATTCAGAAACCAGCAAAAAACTTTATGGATAAAAGAGACAGGGAAACTAAGGAAGGTAAGGAACACAGACATAAGAATAGGCTCCATGAAGGACAGAGATCCATAAGGCAACATGGATATGAATTAAAGGGCCACAAATAGAATTTATTCAGGGAGTTGAATCAGCTTTGAAAGCCATTCTTGTGGCTATATCTCTTCTGGAAGGAGATAAAAAATAAATAGGAAAAAAGTGTATTGGATTATTGTCAGCCTCTGCTTTGCTGTTGCTTCGGCTGCCATGAAACGGGGAGGGAGGGCATGGTATTTGGGAGGGGTTACTCATTGTGCTGGAGGAAGGTTCTGGAGTTCACCAGTTGATCGGACTACCCATGCGTGGGAGTTTCCCGCCAGGACTAACGGCACCGACATTCCATCTTCGTGATGCCTTTTGAAGTTATCTTGCACCTTACACTTGGGAGAATTATGATTGGACTATAACTGTGATGCCAAGGGGTGGGGAATGGGCTATTCTATATATCAATCGCTTTCGCGCCTAAATATTCAGATTTCGCTTCGCTATGCCTTTAATCATTTTTAATTAGTAAAAGTACACTTGATTTCCACACATGGAGTCTCGTGGTTTTTCTTTCCTAATTATTTAATGGAGAGGTGCCGACAGTAAGCGAAATCTCACTAACACCCCACCAGGAGAATACAAACTTCCGTGGGGGGTGAAAGTGCAAGGAGAAATGGAGAAAATGTCTTTGCACACAAGCAATGAAGAAATTGAAAAAGAGACGGCTGATCTATCATTACCCGAGAGGATGGCTGAGCTGGAAATAGCGGGCCCTGTGATCCCCCCCCATTGGTCCTTGTCTGTGGGACAAAAGGAAGACAGTGCAAGCTGGGATGCTGGAGTTACCAGAAGAAAACATCAGGAGAGGCCGTTTGAAGCGGGGCCCAAACGAAAACCCCGAGAAAGAGGTCAGCCAGTGGACTTGGAACAGAGGTACTCTAGGCAAAGATTCGGGGAGGGTGAAGATGCCGAGGGGGAATGGGAGCAAGCTAACCCAGAGACAGCTTCACCCCACCCCCCAGCCAGGGGAGCTGCCAGGCCAGGATTCCCCCCCCCCCAGAAGATGCAGAATGGCTAAAGTCCCCCCCTTAACTGTAAAGTATGACGGAAATCCCAAGAAGCTGGGCCTCTTCATTATGCAAGTTTATAACTTCATGGAAATTTATGGGCCCGATTTAGAATCAGATGCCATGAAAGTACGTATGGTGTTACTTGCTTTGGAGGAAGAGGCTGCCGACTGGATGATGGGTCTGTACCAAACCAATTCCCCCCTCCTGAGGAATTTTGACGCTTTTATGACTGCGTTCAAGAGACGATTTGATGACCCCCTAACTGAAAAACGGGGTAAACTGAAATTTATGACCCTCACACAGGGAGATAGGCCTGTGACTCAGTACATTCAGGAGTTTCAACACCTTTGTAATTATATGAGGGGATGGTCTGAAGAAGCCCTTTTGGATAAGTTTGCTTTGGGCTTGAATGAGGACATTTATCAACAATGTGTTAATCGCCACCTTCCTAAGCGCGTTACTGCTTGGTATGAGAATGCAGCAGATATTGAGCTTGATTTAATTAGACTCCAACGTGCAAAAGAGGAGAGAGAGAAAGAGAGAGAAAGAGCAGCAAGATCTCCCCCCCCCCAACTCACAAGCCCCCTTTCCGAGTGAGAGGCGAAGGGAAAGGAGGCCCCACAGGCAAAGTCAAGCCGTTCACATGTTTTTGTTGTGGGAGGGGAGGCCACCACGCTCCGGAATGCCGCGCTAAGCTTCCAGCGACCACCCCACCCCCTGCCAAGAGGGAAGGGAGATCCGGCAAGGCCCCGGACAAAAAGAAAAAGGAAGCTGCTTTCGCTGCGGATGCCCCCCCCCCACGTTTCAGACAGGACATGGAGGGAGAAGCTGATGCCTCTACCAACTCCTCTGATGATTCCGATGACGACGCCTCGCCTCGCTGGGTGAGTTCAAACAAAGGCCCCATGCTGATCCCAATAGAGTTAAAGGTTCTGCCCGATGGGGTGTCAGAACACCTTCCCGCCCTCCTTGACTCAGGCTGTTCCCGCTGTATGATCAACCCTGCTATGGTGGAGAAACTGGGCCTCAAGTTAAAAACTTTGAAAACCCCTATTGTCTTTTGTCAGATAGATGGTTCCATAGCAGGGGGTGGCCCAGCCCATTTCTATACTGAACCTCTAGAGATGAAAATGGGCTCCCACACCGAATTGATCTCTTTTATTGTGGCTCCTGGGATGGACAGGCCCCTCATTTTAGGCCTCCCTTGGCTTCGAAAATGGAACCCTCGCATAAATTGGAGGGAGGGGTGGTTGCACATTCGCACGAGCATTCCTCCTGAGGGGAAGGGCATTTCTCCAGAGCCTGTTAACTGCAGTTCTGTTTTGGCCGCCAGAGGGCAGGAGAGGATTGAAGGAGAGGAAAAGATTCCAAAAGTGTATGGGGACCTGAGAGGTGTTTTCAGTGAGGAATCTTCGGATAAACTTCCGCCCCACAGGCCTACTGATTGCTCCATCGACATTTTGCCCGGGGTCAAGCTTCCAAAGCCCCAAATATATTCCACGTCCCCTAGGGAGATGGAGGAGATGAGAAAATTCATTGATAAAAATTTAGAACGGGGCTTCATTGAGCCAGCACGGCCAAAAGTAGCTGCCCCTGTATTATTCAGAGAGAAGAAAGATGGCTCCCTGAGGTTGTGTGTTAATTTCAAAAATCTAAATGGGATCTCGGCCCAAAACCTCTACCCATTGCCGTTGATGAAGGACATGTTAGCCCAGTTGGGGAAGGGCCGTATTTTCACTAAACTGGACCTCAGAGAAGCGTACTATAGAGTCCGCATAAAGGAGGGGGGTGAGTGGAAGACTGCGTTCAACTGCCCCCTCAGCTGCTTCCAGTTCCGGGTGATGCCTTTTGGCCTGCAGGGGGCACCTGCTGTTTTCATGCAATTAATTAATGAGATCTTGCATGACCACCTTTACAAAGGCGTTATCGTATATTTAGACGATATCCTTATCTATACTCAGACTTACGACGAACACGTCGCTTTAGTCCGCACTGTCTTGAAAAAACTCAGGGCCGCTGAACTGTATGCCAAGTTGTCCAAGTGTGAATTTCACCAGGTGAAGATTGACTACCTAGGTTATCGTATCTCTCCCGCTGGCATTGAGATGGACCCTGGGAAAGTGAAGGCGGTCACTGAGTGGGAGGCACCCCGGACACGCAGGCAATTGCAAAAAATTTTGGATTTTGCTAATTTCTACCGTCAGTTCATTCCTTCCTTTGCCAAAATTGCGCTTCCTATCACTAATTTGTTAAAGTCCAAAGGTGGGCCTAAACCTAAGCCTAGCAAACCACTGGATTGGACCATGGAATGTCAAGCTGCTTTCGAGAAGTTGAAGCGCCTCTTTGCTGCGGAACCGGTTCTGAAGCATCCCGACATGGACAAGCCTTTCATCGTCCAGGCCGATGCCAGTGACGTGGCTGTTGGTGCCGTCTTGCTACAAATCAACGACCAAGGTAATTTGCAACCTTGCGCTTATACTTCCCGCAAGCTCACGGACACTGAAAGACATTGGGCTGTTTGGGAAAAGGAGGCGTTTGCTGTGCGATGGGCCCTGGCCATGTGGCGCCACTTTCTAGAGGGCGCTAAACACCCTTTTGAGGTGTGGACTGACCACAAAAATTTGGAGGCTTTGAGGACCCCTCGCCGCCTATCCCCTAAGCAGATGCGCTGGGCCGAACATTTCAATTATTTCAACTTCACACTCAAGTACATCCCTGGGGGGAAAAATTTCATGGCTGATGCTTTGTCCAGACTCCCTCAATACAACTGCTCTAAACTGAGTGTTGTTCAGCCTGTCGTCCCCACATCCAGCCTGGCGGCTCCGGTGGTCACTCGCCAGCAGGCACACTCGAAGGTAGAGGTGCCTCAAGATTTTCTTTCTGACCTCAAACGCGCCCTTCCCCAAGATGACTGGTTCCAGAACATCAGGATGAGTGCACGATGAGGGACGATTTACTGTGGATCGGAGCCAAGCTTTATGTCCCCGCCTCTCTTCGTCTCGTCGTCCTCCAACGAGATCACGATTCTAAGTTGGCGGGTCACTTTGGCTTCGTAAAAACTTTACACCTGGTGAAGAGACAATTTTGGTGGCCCTCTTTGAAAAAGGACATTGAACTTTATGTTGCCAGTTGTCCGGTCTGTGCTGCCGCTAAACGGCCACCTGGAAAACCACAGGGCCTACTTCAGTCTGTGGCCTGCCCTGTCGCCCCTTGGAAGGAAATTTCAATGGACTTCATTGTCGAGCTTCCTGAGAGCCAGGGGCACACCGTCATTTGGGTAGTTACGGACTTATTTTCCAAACAAGTTCATTTTGTTCCGTGCCACAAGATTCCTTCTGCTAAGGCACTGGCTAAACTCTTCATTTCCCACGTTTACCGTTTGCATGGGGTGCCTGATCGCATTATTTCTGATTGGGGTGTCCAATTCACTTCGGCTTTCTGGAAGGAATTTCTTAAATGCATTGGCTCTGCCCAGGGCCTAAACTCCGCCCACCATCCTCAGACTAATGGGGCTTGTGAGAGGACTAATTCTGTTTTGGAACAATATTTACGTTGTTTCATCAATTATCAGCAAGATGATTGGGTGGAATTGCTACCGCACGCTGAGGTGGCCGAAAATAATTCTGTCCATAGCAGCACTGGTTTCACCCCTTTTCGTGTTGTTTTTGGTCAAGATTTTGTTCCTATTCCTAAGCTGCCTCATGACCATCCGCAAGTTTCTTCCGTCGCTGAGTGGAGCGAACGTCTGAGCCATGTTTGGCCTTTGACTCTTGCTACTTTAGATGCTGTGCATCGTGCTCATAAGAAACAGGCCGATAAGAAGCGTGCGCAACCTTATCAATACAGGGAAGGTGACCTGGTTTACTTGTCCACCAAATTCCTTCAAACCACACAGAAGTCGAGGAAGTTGGGGCCTAAGTATGTTGGTCCATTTCCCATCATCAAAATCATCAATCCTGTTTCCGTTTGCTTGCAGCTGCCCAAGCATCTCAACCGTGTTCATCCCGTGTTCCACATTAACCTCATTAAGCCTGTTCGTGTTTCTACTTTACGTCCGCCGGTTGACCCTCCACCTGCTCCCCTGTTGATTGACGGTGAACGGCACTTTGAAGTTCGTGAGATACTGGACTCTCGCCAGCGGCGTAATCGGGTCCAGTACTTAATGGCTTGGAAGCACTTTCCTCCCTCTCATACGGAATGGGTTGACAAGTCCCATGTTCGTGCCCCCCCGGCTCCTTCGACAGTTTTATTCTGCTTATCCTGACAAGCCTTGATTTTTTTCTCCCCCCCCCTCTTCTCTTCTCTGTCTTTTGTTGTTCTCTGTTTGTTTGCGTTTTCTAATTTTCCAGGCCTGACCACCTTTTTCCGGGGGATGGCCGGATGTCAGCCTCTGCTTTGCTGTTGCTTCGGCTGCCATGAAACAGGGAGGGAGGGCATGGTATTTGGGAGGGGTTACTCATTGTGCTGGAGGAAGGTTCTGGAGTTCACCAGTTGATCGGACTACACATGAGTGGAAGTTTCCCGCCAGGACTAACGGCACCGAGATTCCATCTTCGTGATGCCTTTTGAAGTTATCTTGCACCTGACACTTGGGAGAATTATGATTGGACTATAACTGTGATGCCAAGGGGTGGGGAATGGGCTATTCTATATATCAATCGCTTTCGCGCCTAAATATTCAGATTTCACTTCGCTATGCCTTTAATCATTTTTAATTAGTAAAAGTACACTTGATTTCCACACATGGAGTCTCGTGGTCTTTCTTTCCTAATTATTTAATGGAGAGGTGCCGACAATTATTTAAAAAGAAATTGGGTAGGTTAGCAGGAGAGAAGGATGGAGATAACAGAGTGCTTGGTTACAACTGGAAAAAGTAGCAAAATGTTTCTTTAAAAAATCACTTAAACATAATGCCATATTAAACAGCAGGAAAAATCACCAGTCAACAAAAGGAGAAGATAGATAGATAATTTACAGGCAGAAATGTAACCATGGATAATGATTTGTGTTTATGGGGAATTTGCATGAGGGTGGAGAACTGCAAGGCTCTGTGGATCTGAATTAAGCAGTCATAAATAGTATTCCCTTAGTGACTTTGGCGCCTTTGAATATAATGTTTAATGGACAAACCTCTGAAATGGGGAGGGAAAAATAATGGAATGACTAATAAATGATATTATTTAAAGAAACATAAAAAGAAAATAGGAAAAGAAAGAGTTTAGAAGGAGGAAGGAGGGCTTGGTTAGAGGCAAAACCTTTGAAGATATGAAGAAGGGAAGGGACAAGGTGGGAAATACAGGAGAAAACGGCAGAGGAAGGAGTGAGAAAACACTTCTTGACTGAAGGAGACAGCAATAAGTTTGTGAAGAAACTCTAGCTGTAAAAAGGTCAATCTTTGAATATATATTTGGTTAATTTCAAAGTGGAACATGGAAAAACTATGTTGCATATTGATTAAAGTGGTTATAGTATTTTAATATTGTGTTTATATTCCATTCTTAGGAAAGAGGGAAAGAATTAAAATTCCAATTTCTCTTGCCTCAAACACTTTTTATTGCAGTTTTGAGAAAAAGAAGATCCACATTCATTGATCCCATTCATAAACATTTGTGGTCCTTCTTTTCTTTTCTTTTTTTTTCAGGGCAGCCATTCGACCTAAGAAGAGTTATTTCAAGTGCTGTTTGTAATGTGATATGTGCTGTTGTTTTCGGCAATCGATTTGATTACAAAGATAAAACCTTCATAGAGAACCTGAAGATTCTGGAGACTCATTTAAGATACTCTGTTAGTATCTTAGGATCGGTATGTTAATCTACTTGATCCTCTTCTTGTCATGAACCCCTATTTTAATTAGCAGGTTTTTTTGTGAGTATAAATATCCAAGTCAGAAATGTAAACATTAGATCTGATGAGTTAATAAGCGGAGGAAGGCAAATCTAGACATCCAAGCATAAATTGATTCTCAGCAAAATCTCTTCTGGTTGGGCTTATTTCCGAGGGAACCATTTCCTTCTCCCATAACTCCTTTGGGCCATGTCAGATTCTGGACAGATGTGTTTCTATTTATCATGGAATTGTTAGACAGCTCCCCTATCTTTATGCACACAGCCAGTTTGTGTCTTTGCCTCTTGGAGGACTTTGGTCATTTTCAGCATTTGTGGAAGAGATGGGTGAGGATAGGGGAGCAGTGGGAGAATCCCTTGACAAAGTATCTCCTACCAGGAACTCAGCCCAGGTGAGGAGAGATCTGAGGGAAAGCCTTTCAAAGACTCTACTCTTTAATTAACCTATTATAAATATTAATTCCTATTATAGTCTCCAAGACATTGTGTTTATCTGAAAATAGAATTAAAGATAGCATACTGAAATCCTTGTGGTTCTTCTTTTCTTGGCTTTGGGGCCATCTGAGAATTGACAATTAGCAATATCAAAGTAAAAGCTACTCTCTGAATATCTGGGGCATTAATCCTCCACCATAATGGTCTAATAAGCTATAGTATTACATGTGAACTCTGTTACAGGTATACAATACATTTCCAAAAACAGTGACATTCATTCCTGGGCCACACCAAAGCATTTTTGCTAACGTTGAAAAGCTCTGTGATTATATCCGTGAGAATGTGGATTTGCACAAAAAGACATTGGATCCCCAAAATCTGTGTGACTATATCGATTGCTTCCTTCTTAGAGTGGAGAAGGTAGGTATAGATGTCATATCTAAATAATTGTTTAAATATCTCTATTATGAATCTCTGTAGAACTGTATCAGCAGCTCTTTGTCCAATTTGAGTTTCCTGAGTTGGCGCGAAAGAACATTCTTTATAGTGCTTTTTTATGACGTTTTTGATGTTAGGGATCCATTTTAGGTCTTGAAGCATGATAGAACCTAGAAATGTGAAGGTCTCTACTATTGATACTATGTTGTCTAGTATTATAAGAGGTGGTAGTATTTCTACAGTTTTGAGTGTGTTCAGTTCCAGATTGTTCCTGTCACATCACTAGGTGGCTAGTTGTTCAACATACCCAATGAGACCAATAACTGTTGTAACATCTGCAAACTTCAGTAGTTTAACAGATGCAGACGTTGATACAGAGAGAGAAGAGAAGTGGAGAGAGAGCACACAGCCCTGGGGGACTCCTGTGCTAAGTGTACAAGTATCTGATGTGATTTTGCCTAGCTTTACCTGCTGCTTCCTATCTGTTAGGAAGCTTGTGATCCACTTACAAGTGTGTTCAGGTACTGCTAGCTGATTTAGTTTAGTTAGAAGAATGTCCGGTATGATGGTATTGAGGTCTACAAAGAGGACCCTTGCATAGGTCTTTGGAGATTCAACATCTTGTAGGATGAAATGCAGAGCCATATTAACAGCATCATCTGTCAATCTGTTTGCTCGGTATGCAAATTGCAGGGGGTCTAACAGTAGATCCGTGATGGTTTTCAAGTGGGACATTACTAGACTTTCAAAGGTTTTCATAACTACAGATATTAGAGCAACTGGTCTGCAGTCATTCAGTTCCTTGATGGAAGGCTTCTTTGCCACTGGCATGATAGTGGAGAATTTGAAGCAAGAAGGCACAAGGGACATCTCTAGTGATTTATTGAAGATTTGGGTGAAGATGGGGGCCAATTGTTCAGCACAGACTTTTAAGCAAGAGGGAGTTATCTTGTCTGGGCCTGGTGCTTTTCCTGGCTTCTGTCTGTGAAATAGATCTTGCACTTCCTTTTCTGTGATCACCAGGGGTTGTGAACTGAATGGGATGGGGTCAGTTGTAGGAGGTTTGGGTGTGGTTGGTGTGTCTGAGATGGGGGTTGTGGAGATAGGTGACTGTAGTTTTCTTTTAAATCTGCAGTAAAATACGTTCAGGTCATCTGCCAGTTGTTGATTTTCTTCAGCCTTGGAAGGAGGTTTGCCACAACCGATGATATTTTTAAGTTTTCCACATGTTTGCTGGTTCATTTGTTGAGAACCGATTTCTTAGCTTTTCAAAGTAGCTTCTTTTTGCTTCTCTGATCTCCCTTGTTAATATGTTTCTGGCCTGATTTACAGCATTCTATCACCTTTTCTGTAGGCTTCCTCTTTGGAACGATGACATAGCTGCTTAAGTTTAGCAGTGAACCAAGGTTTATTGTTACTGTATATTTGCAAGTTCCTGGTCAGTATACATAGGTCTTCACAGAAACTGACATATAATGTTACAGTGAGTTCATGCAAGTCCGTAATGGTATTTTCAAAAGTATTCCAAACAGTGGAGTCGAAGCACACCTGTAGCTTTACCTACTTTCAATTCCAAGTAGAAACTTTATTCTTCTGTTTCTCTTTCCATTTTCTCTTTAGGAGCAGAACTCAACTGAGGGTGTCTACACTCTTGAAGATCTTGTGTTTCTTGTATTTGGACTCCTTGTGGCTGGCACCACAACCACAAGCCAAGCTTTGCTTTGCAGCCTTCTAGCGATAGCTAAATTGCCACATATTCAAGGTATAAAAATACCCACAAATATATAATGGTGTTGCTATTTCTAGGGTTGCCACTATTAATGCTAAGAAAGAAATGATGGTGTTTAAAGAAAACACATTTTTAAAGAAAAAAGTAAGTAAAAATGGAGTTGAGTAAAGTAAACTCACTGCAGTTGGATTTCTGCATTTTTTCTAGGAATATTTGGGCAGTGTTTTCCACTATCTTCTCATAGATTTTTTCAAAGATTTCCCAATCTAGCTAACACGACCTTGAAACAAATGGGTTTCCCATCAAATCTTGAGATTTTATGAAGACAATTCTATTCAATTGGTGTTGATTCGATCAAAAAGAGGCAAGAGTGATTGAATGTCTATGGAGATTCTCAGACATCTGGGTTACGGTTGTCCCAAAAGTGCTTTTTCAGGAGGCAACTGGACTTTCTTGTTTTTTCTTTCAAGACTCATCCAAGAAGCTTCTTCAGCTCTGACTGGATGGTGGGGAATGGAAGGATTTATATTCCTTGCAGACAGCTGGTCATTTGCATTCTTTTGGAGAATCTTTGAGGCCACTTGGAGATTTATCTGTGTGTTATCGGGGTCACCTGACTAGTGCAAATGGTTCCTGTAATCTGCACTTTTTCTGAAAATCCATTCATCCAGAAAAAAAAAGCAAACTACAGGAACCATTTGCACGATTTAGGTGACCCTGAGGACACAGACAATCTCCAAGTAGCTCAATGACTCTCTAAAAGGATGCAAATGACTAGCTGTCTGCAAGGAAAATAAATTCTTCCATTCCCCACCATTCAGTCAGAGCTGAAGAAGCTTCTTGGATGAGAAAAAAATGTCTTCAAAGAAAAAGAAAGACAGTCTAAAGAGTCTGACAGATGTCTGCTCGATGTTTTGCCTCCTGAAAAAAGCATCTTTGGGACAAGTGATTGAATGCTGTAACAACAATTTCCCCCCCCATTCAGCAGCAGTGGGATTCACTTACCTTCCCTCACAAATGTGGGAGCATGTGCCCCATCTGTGCATACGCACTGCACATGTGCAATGCTTGCATAATACGTTAGGGTGGGTGGGCAGAGCCATCTGCAGCTGCCGCAACCAGTTCGCCTGAACCAGAGAGAACTGGCTGAATACCACTTCCGCCATACTTCCATAGACCACTCAAACAATTGCAATAATTTAATACTTGCTTTATGAAATTATAGTATGAATGACTGAAATTAGTATAGTATAGGTTTTCTTGAGGATCATTTTTGCAATAATATAAATGAACATTCCTTTTAACTCAAGGTCATCATCTCCAACATTTTGAAATACACTGTTTCAGACAATGGTAACATTCTTTTCCACAGGAATGTATAATTATGACATAGATGAAAAATAATAAATATTGTTACAGAATGTAATTAATTTTAATTCATGATACCACCCAAAATTGCCTGATTAATTATAGATTGAACCACTAGCTTTTTGAAAATGGGCCTCATGATTTATGGAGAAATGAATGCTCGTTTGCTGCTGGTGTAAATATTAATGTGTATATGCATACACATATATATTAACAGTTTAGGAAATTAATTTAAGAACTGTATCTTTTCTCCTGACTACTATTTATCCTCTTTTTCGGTGAAGACTCTAAACTTCAGAAAACCCACACAGAAATGCTTTATGCTTACTGCCTCTCAAGATATCTAGTAAGGCACAGAGTGTTCTGACCTAGGCTTCCTGAGAAAGCATAAATCACAATCTTAGTCCCCAAATCCCTCTTTTATTTAAATGGCTGTGAATTATAGTCATTCATACCCCATAATGATTCAAAAACAGTCTAAAGAGATACAGATGTCTGATCAAGTTGCCACAGACTTTCAGGATAGGTTGATAAGCACCCATCTTTATCTCCTTTATCTCTCTTGAAACACTGCCACAGATCTAACTGCCAATTAGTTTTGCAATGCCAAACGTATCACAGAGTCAAACAGGACTTCTCAGAGCTTGAACTGATTATACGACTCACAGTGGTCTTCTGTCTCGCTGATGTCAGGCTTCGGAGGCAGCTCATAACTACCAGATGGTCCTGGCCCCATTCCCTGCCTCCAGCGAAGAGCCCTCATCCGAGCCTTCACCAGACTCCAAGACTGACCCATGTTCCTCCCATACCTCCTAACTGTCCAACTCTGCTGCCAGCTCCGCAGGCCACCAGAGAACCAAAAGAGAGAGGTTCAAATAATATGAATCTCATCTTGCACTAGAAAAGTTGAAATGGTATCTACTGAGAAATGAGGAGGAGGAGCCATTGTCCTGGCTAGAACCGTTTTCCCTCAATGTGCTTTGGAACATATATTTCAATTCAAATGACTGCAGGTGCTCAGCCAGACAAAGTATGCCAATCACATCTCACTTTCTTCTACTCACAGCTAAAGTTCAACAGGAGATTCATGAGGTGGTGGGTACAAATCGCACTCCAAGCATCGAAGACCGGTTGAAAATGCCTTTCACAAATGCTGTTGTTCATGAGGTTCAGCGATATCAGAAAACGACCCTTGAAACCTTCCCACGGGCAACAACTTGTGACACAAAGTTCCATGGTTACACTATTCCCAAGGTATGGTGATACAAGTATTTAAGAAGGTTCTCTAGGGAAGAAAGGAAAGAATGACTTAGATCCTTGAGAAGAGAGGTAATTTGAATGAAAGAGCAGTTTAGAGAAATATGTACTGAAAGAAATATATATTCCTTCCCTCTTCATTCTTCAAAGTTCAGCAGATGGCTAGTCACTGCCTGTTTTTATTTTAGGCAAGTGGAAAGCAAAGACACTTTCTTCTCCATATGAAATAGTATCATTTAATGGCATCTGTTTCTTCCTCTCCTTCTAGTGCACGGCTATTGTGCCAGTATTCACCTCTGTACATTTTGACCCTCTTCATTGGGAGACTCCAGAGAAATTCAATCCCAATCATTTTTTGGATGAAAATGGTCAGTTCAAGAAAAAGGATGCTTTCATGCCATTCTCAGCAGGTACAAGCCTCTGGAACAGATTTTATTGCAAATTCATATGCTTACCTGATCCACCTTAGTCTTTTATCAGATACAGTTCCATCAAGTACTTCCTAAATGACCTCTGTTTTCTTCATTGCTATTGTAGGGAAGAGGGCCTGTCCAGGGGAGGCCCTGGCTAAGATGGAGATCTTCCAGTTCTTCAGCACTCTGCTCCAGAATTTCACCTTCTCTCTAGTTGGGGACACCAAAGATACGGATGTAATGTCTTTGTTTATGGACTTCAGTAATAATCAATATCCCCTTATACGAGCTGTTAAACGTTCCGTGCACACTTGTGGTCAATAATTAGGAGAAAGTACCTACATTAATAGATACTCAAAAACAGCATGTGGGATGGTTATTACATTTAAAGGCAATCTTAAAAATGATGTAGAATACAAATGTAATAATTTTTATAGCAAAGGTATTCTGAACTCTTATCTGATGATTTTATTATTTTGGCACAATTAATAATACTTCTGAAATACTTAATAGCTTGCCCCCACAAGCTGTATTCACCAAACTTTCAATATATACTCTATACTGTAGATTTAACTATGCAAGGGTCTCAGTTAGAAGTATTATCATAAATTGATGTTGTGGACTAATCTATATATGAAAGTAACAAGGAAGATCTTGTATTAGTACACTTTGGCTAAATGCAAGATTGAGTCATTTTCTGTTGACATCTAATGGTTGTTTTAAAGACTGACAGAATGAATATTGTATCTGATTGAACTATAATATTTTCTATATCTAATCTCTGATAAATAACTTTATTATTTGGATAATAAAGAATTAGAACATACAATTTCAGAAAATCAATGGTTCCAAATCAGTGATAGGTTTCTGCCGGATCGCACCAGTGTGGGTGAACTGGTTCATGAAATTCAGTGAGCCGGTGAGAGGAGGTTCGACCGGTGGACCCATTGCCCTTGCCATCCCATCGCAGCTTGCTCGCTCCCATGCCCGTCCTCTCTAAACTAGACGAGTCCAGCCAATCAGTGAGCGGGCTGGAGGCGACCCGTTTAAAAGTGTGGCACCAATGGCCAACATTCCTCTTTTGAAAAGAGTCTTTCTATTTTGGAGACTTTGCTTTTGAAAAGAGTCTTTTGTTCCTGAGTAGCTGTTGCATCGCGCTTGCTGACCAGGTCCTCCATTTCATTTTGTTTTCCTTCGACTTCCAGAAGCTTGCTGCTTCCCTCAGGTAAGCAATTAAGCATGAGGGAGTGCGGCAGGACTCAGGAGGCTAGCTTACACCAGATCGTGAAAGCTGCGAGCTGGTATATGCTGCATGGCCGAAAGAGAGTGGGCGGCGGTGGCAGCATGGCAGCCTAGTGAAAGCCGTGGGCTGGTGTACACCACGTGGCCGAAAGCGGGTGGTCGGTGGCGATGGCAGCGGTGGCGGCCTGGCTTTTGCAAGGGAAGGCCTTCAGGCCTTCCCAAGAGAAAGCTGTGGGCTAGCGTACGCCACATGGCCGAAAGCTGGTGGGCAGTGTTGGCGGCAGCGTACATTTTGCGGCTTTGGCGAAAGCCATGGGTTGGCATACGCTGCATGGCCGAAAACAGGTGGGTGGCAGTGGCAGCAGCGGCCTAGCTTTCATGAGGTAAGGCCTCCAGTCCTTCCCTAGCAAAAGCCATGGTCTGGCGGAGGCCATACAGCCGAAAGCGGGTGGGTGGTAGTGGCCTAGCTTTCACAGGGTGGCATATGCCACGTGGCCAAAAGCGTTTGGGTATCAGTGGAGGTGGCAGCAGTGGCCTAGCTTTTGCGAGGGAACTTCTTCAGGCCTTCCCTTGTGAAAGCCACAGGCTGCTGTATGCCATGCGGCTAAAAGTGGGTGGGCAATGGTGGCAATGGCCTAGCTTTCGTGGCTTTTGTGAAAGCGGTGGGCTTGCATTTGCCGTGTGGCCGAAAGCGGTGGGCTTGCATTTTCCGTGTGGCGGCGGCGGAGACGGCGGTGACGGTCTAGCTTTCACAGCTTTTGCGAATGCGGCGGGCTGGCGTAGGCCACGTGGATGAAAGCAATAGCAATAGCAATAGCAGTAGACTTATATACCACTTCATAGGGCTTTCAGCCCTCTCTAAGCGGTTTACAGAGAGTCAGCATATTGCCCCCAACAATCTGGGTCCTCATTTTACCCACCTCGGAAGGATGGAAGGGTGAGTCAACCCTGAGCCGGTGAGATTTGAACCGCTGAACTGCTGATCTAGCAGTAGCCTGCAGTGCTGCATTTAACCACTGCGCCACCTTGGCCCCCGCCCCCCCCCTCCAGCCTCGCCTAACTGGCTAAGCCTGACATGAGGCGTATTTAGCGACAACCCTTGTCCATCCAGTCCAGTCTTACCTCTCCTGCTGCATCGCTGCCTGCCTGCTTCCTGTTGCATCCATCCATCACATTGAATCAATCGCATCGGAGAAATGCTGATTCTGCCTGCTGGTAAGTGACTCAGTTTTTTTTTTAATGTATTTTGAAATAGTATTTTATTTGTTGTGCATAGAATTTTTTAAAATAGTTTTACTTAAAAGCATTGAGTATAGAATATTTTAAAATGGTTTACTTCAATTTATTGTTTGTAGATTCTTTTTTTAAATTGTCTTAGACTATTTAAAAAAAGATTCTATCCAAAATAAATTAAAATAAACAATTTTTAAAAATTCTATACTCAATACTTTAAAATGTATTGTCCATAGAATTGTATTAAATCATTTTATTGTAATTTATTGTTTAAGGAATATTTTTAATGGTTTCATTTTAAATTATTGTGTGTGAAATAGTTTGAAATGGTTACAGTATAAATTATTGCTGGTGGAATAATGTTTACAGTATACTATTGCTGGTACAATACCTTAAAATAGTTACTGTATAAATTATTGCTGGTGGAATAATGGTTACAGTATACTATGGCTGGTGCAATACCTTAAAATAGTTGCAGTATAAATTATTGCTGGTGAAATAATGGTTACAGTATACTATTGCTAGTACAATACCCTAAAATGGTTACAGTATAAATTATTTTTGGTGGAATACTTAACAATGGTTTTTAAGGGTTTTTTATTTATAAAATATCTTTTTTTAATTATTTTTAGGGAATTTTTATTTTTTAATAAAATATATTTACTACAAGAAATGTTATTCCTTTTTGCAAATGTTTTCTTTGTGATGCAATATGTTGCTTTTAAGTGTTTAGACCAGGTTTATGTGTCTCACAGTGGCTGCTTTTCTATGGGCAGGCCAGATTGGTGCAAGGCAACTTTGCCAGATTTAGTGTGTTTCACCCTCATTGTTTAGGTAATTCTGAGGTGGTTGCTGGTTCTGTGAGCTTCCTGGCACTGTCCTTTATAATTTCCCACAATGTCTTGATGGTTTTTATTCCAGTGGCTTTTGTCTTTCCTGTCCTTAGGGTTAGGGGAAAAAACTGCTTTCATTTGCAGTCTTTTTTTAGGGGGGATTCTTATTTTTTGGTTTTTTCCTGGCACTGTCATAGTTTGTGTGGCTGTGTAATGTCCCACAGTTATCTACACATTAATAATGATCTAGTAATATTTCTTTATACATTTTAGGATCCTTTCCTTACATAATTGGTGCTTTCTTTATACTTTTGGATTTCTAATTTCTGTTTCTGTTAGTTAGCAATTGCTAAAACAAATCCCATATGAAAAACTATTCAAAGCCTTCTTGATTTTAATTGTCAATTTATTTATTCCTGCACAGTAATATTTATTCATTTTCATATCTCTGTTTTTTCACTGTTGTGCAAACACAATTCCAGCAGCTGCTAACATGTGTAAAATTAAATATATATTGTACTCCCTTGCAAATAGCCAACAAAATATTTCTGGTTTTAATTCCAGATCTTGCTTTACCATTGCTTCTAACCACTAACTTCTGAATAGCTACTTGGACTGACCTAAGTACTGAACCTAATTCATATATTCCTGTTTTTTGGAACTGAGAACTACATTTCAGAAAAAGGAAATCTGTATTGCTCTGGGAATATGACATTCATTCTTGAACTATCTTCTTGGAGGAAAGACTTTATCTTTCCTGTTTATATCTTTCCTGTTTCTCATCCTTCCTGAAAAGACTGTACATTGTTGGTTGAAAGCAGGGGTCCCTTCTGTTACCCATAGTCCTCGGCTTACAACCACAATTGAGTCCAATATTGTTTTATTTCTTTGGCAGGCAGTTAATATTACTAAGCTTAAGAAGAGGCAATAGAGTATGACCACTTTCTTCTCCAAAAAACCAAGAGTTGAGGAATCAGCTGATCCACAACAGTCACCAGCACCAGCACCAGCACCAGCACTGCCAGCGCCACCAGCACCAGCACCACCAGCACCACCAGCACCAGCACCACCAGCACCACCAGCACCACCAGCATGACCACTACCATCACTTGAGGTTGGAGAAAGCAGCAAGTCCATCGACTCCACTGAAGTTCCACAACTTCCTGACTGCTGGAATTTGCAGCAATACAGACACTTCAAGGACAAGTATGATGGACTGGCAGTATCTGACAAGAAGGTGGGTTGTGAGTACTGTGCAAAAGCCATGTTCTCGTTAGAGAAAGGTATTCATGTTTCTAGAGAGTGGAAACATTTCCAGGTTGTGCCATCAGGGAAAACCAAGGATACACAACAAGCATCACTCAGAAAAAAATTAAGGGAACATTTTCAATCAAAAGCACACCTTATTTGTGTGGAGCGCAGTAAGCAACGGGAGCAGTAAGCTTTAACCAAATCCCTGGATAAGTCAACTGAGAAATATTTATTCAGTACTTGCACAATATTTTCTATTGTTTATCATCTGGCGCAAAGATGTAATCCATTCTCAGACATCAAAGTGCAGGTAAATTTGCTAAATACAGTTGGAGTGGATGTGGGAGTTGGCTTGCATTCAAGGCGATCTGCAGTGAAAATAGTTGAATTCATTGTGAACCAAATCAAGACCACCATGTTTTCCAGGATTATTGCAAATATTTTGATTTGATTTGATTTGATTGTATTTCTATGCCGCCCTATTCCCAGAGGGTCTCAGGGCGGCTCACAAACCAAGTAAGGGGGGGGGGGAATACAAGCAGGAAAAAAAAGAACAATGGACAAACAACACCACAATTTAAAAACAATCAACAGCCACACAATTCGAGCGGTGACAGGAACTCATCAGCCCCAGGCCTGTCGGAACAGCCAGGTTTTAAGGGCTTTGCGGAAAGCCTGGAGGGTGGTGAGGGTCCGAATCTCCACGGGGAGCTCGTTCCAGAGGGCCGGAGCAGCCATAGAGAAGGCCCTCCTCCGGGTGGTAGCCAATCGGCATTGGCCAGTGGATGGAATTCGGAGGAGGCCTAATCTGTGGGATCTAATCGGTCTGTTGGAGGTAATTAAATAATCAAAAGGTGTGCCTAATAATCGATGAAGCATCAACACTTTCAATGAAAGCAGTGCTGATAGTTTTTGTTAGAGTTGAGGATCTAGAATGCCCAGCAACCGTCTTCGTTGAGCTTCTGGAATTATAGAAACAAGATGCGGAAACCATATATTTCACATCGATGGGAAGCTTGCATAAAGTTGGGTTTACCACCGAATATCTATGGAAGAATTTAATCGCTTTCTGCTTCGATGGTGCCAACATTATGCTTGGAAGAAAATCTTGAGTCAGTGCCAGAATAGCTCAAGACTTCCCAAACATCGTCATCTGGCACTGTTTGAACCACCACCTGCAACTTGTGCTGGATGATGCAATAAGGCAAGTGAAGCAGATCAACGACTTCAAGATCTTCCTTGATAAAATACACACCACCTTCCACAAATCCTGACATTACTTCCACAACTTCACTTGTTGTTCTTTTAATATAGCAGAAATCAGGAATGGAAAGATCAAAATTGTGCAGTTCAACTAACCAGTAATTCAAGCATGAAGGATTATGTACTTTAAAAGTGGAGAGGAAAAAAGGGCATTGCATACCGTGTATCCCTGAAAATGAGACAAGGTCTTATTTTATTGTGACCCCCGAAATAAACGCGTGGCCTTCTTTTCCGGGATATCTTATTATGTTTGAGGTGCAGGAGGTAGTGAGCGTGGTCACTTCATGGCTGCTGCTGTGTTGCAATATTTTTGGGGAGGGCTTATTTCCAGGGGAGGGCTTATTTTAGTGCATGTGCTCAAAAGCCCAATTGGGCTTATTATCTGGGGGGGGTATATCATTTTTGGGGAAGCAGGGTTTTTTTTTTTTTGCCGTTCTGCAAAATTTGAGAACTGATATCACATCAGTTTCCTGTTTCTTTGGTTTCAGTTATGGCCGATACTGATAAAAAGAAATGGAAGGCGAGGTGACAGTTCACACGGTTCACCTTGCGAGATTTTGGAATGGGGAAGATAAGAATATCTGAGAGGGTGCAGGAGGAAGCTCTTTGTCTGGTGGAGGAAATGGCTACCACAAAAGGTTAAAAAAAGAATCTGGAAAGGATTTTTGTATTATGTGAAGTTACAGGAAAACTGGATTCTACACTGAATCTCAAATCCTCTACACTTAAGTGCACAAAATAAAGAAAAACTTGGATAGGGAGTGAGTGCCCCTCTTTCCTTTGTTTTTGCAATATTGTTCAGAAGCAAAAGGAAAAGTACACAAAGGAAGCTTTTGAGCTTTTTCTCTCTCTTTTCTATCCAGTATCAGTATTTGGCTTCATAAAATTACAAGCTTGCTCAGAAGTACTAAAATTTTAATGTAGTTGTATGAACTAAGAGATACAAAACTCTAGGAAGCATTATTGGGGCAGTTATAAATTCATAAAATTACAAGTTTGCTCAAAAGTAGTGAACTGTTATGCTGGATGTTATATCACACATCAAGCAAGTTCATCAACCAGTAAAACACTTTATGGATATTTGGGGCAGATAAACTAAGGGATATAAGGAAAACACAGATAAAAATAGGCTGCATGAGATACAGAGAACTGAAGCCGAGATTGAATTAAATGGGTATAAATAGAATTTATTCAGGAAGTTAGAGCTCTTTGTAAAACTGTCTTCATTGGACAAGACTCTTGTGGAAGAAAATAGGAAAAGAAATAGAAAAAAGTGTATGGGATAATTTTTTTAAAAAAAAAATGTTAGATAGATTAGAAGGAGAGAGAGATGGAGGGAACAGAGTGCTCAGTTAAAACTGGAAGGAAAAGCAAAAAAAGAGAAAAAGCTTAAAAATAATTTGAACATAGAGCCAAATCACACACCAGGAAAAATCAGCAGCCAGCAAAGGACCGTATGGATGAATGAGGTAGGTGATCTAAGGGTAGAAAAGAAAACTTCGTGAATTTATGGATATATATACACATACAAATATACATACATACTGTGTGTGTGTGTGTGTGTGTGTGTGTGTGTGTGTGTGTGTGTGTGTGTATGTATATATGTTGTAGCAGATTGTGGTTAGTAATCTACTTACGAAAGAATATTCCCTCTTCTCTTATTAAAGTTAAAGATAAACTTTTATCCAACAGCACAGAAACTATTTGTTCAATCCTTAAATTACCCTTCAGGGAGTGTACTTGTCCCAATTCTTTAAAGCCCATATATGAACACTCAGTTCCATTTAAATAGTCACAGAAGTTGCCAAAAGCCTCTTTACATCCCTTTTGCAGGTTCAATCTTCTAGCATAACATTCAAATATCCCTTTAGCTGAATAGTGTCCTCATTTTTATATTTGAGTCTCCAATAATCATAGGGTAGCTAAAAATAATCCAATATATATTTTCACTTTCATATAGATGTAGTTTTCCCTTTCATCAGCAGGTGGCAGTCCCCACTTACATTTGAATATTTACTCCAATGTCCTTTGGTTTATAGAACAGTTATAAAAGCAGAATAAATTTCATGGGTAAATAATTCCAGCATTTACTTCTTTTTCCCAATTTAAGAGTTCAATTTCCAGTATATTTGAAAATTTGTTATTTTTGTCTCCTGCGTCTGTCATTTGCAGTCTGCTATTTGCTCAAAATGCCTAGCTGCTGTTTTAACACAAGATCTGAGCTGATAGTTCTAAGTTGCTCTTTGGGGTTAAATTTAAAGCAAAAAGAAAATCCTCTCCCCCAGTTTCAGCACAGACCACCTATTTCTCTCCAGAACCAGTTGTCCCAGCCTGTTTCTAATGTTATCTGTGCAGTAATCTTTGGCAATCGATTTGATTACAAAGATCACATCTTCATATAGAACCAGGAGATTGTGGAGTCTCAAATAAGATTTCTTTATAGTTTCCTAGGAATGGTATGTTTTCCCTCTCTGATGCTCCTCCTGATACCCCATTTTTCCTACTAGGTCTCTCTGTGTGTGCAAATGTCCAAATCAGAATTGCAAAGATTAAATGCAATGAGCTACTAAGCATGAGCTATCAAATCTAGACATCAAGTGGGATTGAGCTATTCAAACATAAATTGATTCTCAGCAAACCTTTCCTGGCTAGGTTTATTTCCTAGGAGATCATTTCCTTTTTTCGTAACTCCTTTGGTTCCTGATCTGCTTGTTCTAGAATCACTGATTTCTTATAAATTAATGATATAAGGACAATGTCAATATTACAATCAAACTAATTATTATATTTTACAATCAAACTATTATAATATTTGTTTAAAGTGCAATGGTATACATACAGCTATAAATCATATTAGCAGTGCTAATTATCATGTCAGTGTTAGGCCTGCAATTATATTCCTTTTAGAATTTTGGCCTGCCACACTTTCTCTTATTTCATTATGCTTTTTCATTACTCTAGTAGTTGGTAGGGGGGAATAGAAAGGAGTAGGATTGTGGAATGTATTGTTGGCATTCTTTTCTAGAAGACCAAGGTCATCCTTTGTCTCTGCACCGTGGCACCTGATCAGAAGTAGCTGGGTGGGGATGCTAGCGTGGAAGAAGACACTTGGACAATGTGATGGATTGTGGGTGTGGGGACAAGATCATGAACTTTTAACTTGGTGGGATTCTGATGTTGTTTCCAGAATTGGGATTACACAGATGTGCTAAAATGTCTGATTTATTAAATTGGAACTTTAAGGATCGTTTTGCCTTGGACTCTGATTTAATTCTACATGATACTTGGAATGCTGACATCAGATGGTAGGCAGATGCATCTCTCCTTGTCATGGCTTTTCAGACAACTCCCATATGTTTATGCACACACTTCTTTCTTCCAGTCTTCAAGGACTTTAGCCTTTTTCACCATAATCCCTCTGTACGAGAGATGGGGCGGGGGGAGGCTAGGAAAGGAGCAGGTGAGTCCCTTGCAAAGTATCTCCTGCATGGAAATCAGCCCAGGTGAGGAGAGATCTGGGGGAACTTTCCAAGAGACACCTCTTCAATTAATTTATTGCAATGATACATTGCCATTATAATTTCTAGATGCTGTATTTTTCTCGTGACTACAATTAAAGACAACATACTGAGATTCTTGTGATTCTTGTCTTCTGGTCTTGGACCTATCTGAGGGTTGAGAATTAGTAATATCAAAGTAAAAGCTACTCTCTGAACAGTTGGGGTATTAAGCCTCCACAATAATGACCAAACAGGCATACTGTTTAATTTGTACTCCGTGGCAGGTGTACAATACTTTTCCAAAAACAATGGAATACTTTTTTGGGCGACACATCAAGTCTTTTGCTGAGGTTGAAAAATTCTGTGATTATATCTGTGAGAAGGTGGATTTGAACAAGAAGACATTAGATCCCCAGAACCCACGTGATTATATTGATTGCTTCCTTCTCAAAAAACAGAAGGTGGGCATGTAGATACCATATCTGGATAACTGTATAAATATCTCCAATATGCATCTAGGATTAAAGTAGTTCATCCCAGATGATGATGGTGGTGATGATGACGTTATCCATTCAGTGGTGTCAAAGTCCTGGTGATGATATGGTCCGCGTCTTTCCACGTCTTCTGATCTTGACCTAGTTATTTGAGTTGTTCTGTGCTATGGCTTGTGTCCAGACATTGTGTACTTCGATGTCACTTTTTCCACCAGTCATTTTTTCATTACTAGACTTGGATATAAATGAATTGATAAAAATATTTCTTTCCATTACCTGATGGACAGAGAGTACCTCACAAACAATTTGATATTGATTTGGAAAGTTTGTAAGACTTTGGGGGAATTGAAAATTGGGTTTAATTTACCTCAGAGGCTTCCTGGTAATTAAATTAAATTACATTATAATTGTATGATGAATCAGGAGTTTAGTAGTTCTGGATGAGAGACCTAGTCTGTGTAACCCTTCTGGAAGTCAAAGTTTAAAGCAGTTTGTATTTCATTACTCTCATAGTACTGAATTCAAGGCTGAAGGATCATCTCTAACAAGCTGACAAAAGCTGAGGAAAGAAATACGTTAAGTCCTACATGGTTTCAAAAGCTATTTGCGTTATTTGAAGAATACTTTCTCAGGCAGGAGAGGGGTCATGGAAGTCCATCTTTTAAGGAATGAAGTAGACAGGGCCCTCAACCCTGTCAGCGCCAGGAAGGGGGGGGTATTTCTGGAGGCTTTTATGGACACCTTGGTTTGCCTCCTCCTTAAAAAACCATCCAATTGATTGCCAGGACAACGTTCATCCAATTTCATTTTTGGTGAAGGTTGTGGAAAATGTGGGGACCTGACAGCTTCAGAGAGTCCTAGATGAAGCAAATTATCCGGATCCCTTTCAGTCAGGATTCAGGCCCAGTTATAGGATGGAAATGGCATTGGTCACACTTGATGATCTTTGATGAGAGTGGGATTGGGGTATTGCAACCATCCTTGCTCTGCATGAACTCTCAGTGGCTTTCAATACCATTGACCATGATATCCTTATGGGTCAGCTATGGGGAATACAGCTGGGTGGCACAGTTTAGTGCTAGTTCAGCTCCTTTCTCAGAGCTGTTTCCAATCACTGTTGATAGGGATTGAGAGATTCAGCTCTTGGCCATTATCCTGTGGCATTCTGCAGGGCTTGCCACTCGTCTCCATTCCTTTCCATCATCCATATGAATCCATATGGGTGAGATCATCTGTCCCCGTGGGTTCAGGTGTCTGCAGACTTTTGACAATATCTAAATCTATATTGCCACTCCTGGTGACCCAAATGATATTCTGGTTTCCCTCTTGTGGTGCCTGGAGGCTGTGGGGCCTGGATGGGCCTTTGGTTGAATCCTGGTAAAACCAAATGGCTTTGGGTACATGAGACTTTGTCATCTTTGAATATGAATGAGGTGGCACTACCCTGGTTCAGAATTTTTTTTTTTGGGGGGGGTGTCTCCTGGACTTGCAACTCCTGCCCAAAGAGCAGGTGGCAGTCGTGGCTAAGGAGAAACTTTGGGTTGTGTACCAATTGTGGCATTTCCTGGATCAGGAATCCCTGGGCTCTTTTGTTCAGGCGCTAGATTTCTTACAATTGGGCTATTGTAATGTGCTCTGTTGAGCCTACCTTTGAAGAGCATTTGGAAGTTACAGCTGGTACAGAGTGCGGTGGCTCAGACAGTTCTTGGGGTCCAAAGAATGCCCCATATAACATCACTAATCTGTGAGCTGAATTGGCTGCCGGTCTGCTTCCAGGTGCAATTCAAAGTGTTGGTAATCACCTTTAAAGCAGCTGATGGCATAAGTGCAGACTACTTGAGGGACTGTCTCATCACATTGGCTTGGCCCATCCCACCCGTGCTGGCATGCTTCAGGCTTGATTATTCTGGTGGTAGTGTTCAGGAGAAGAGCTTTCTCTGCCATTGCACCTGTGTCAGCCTCAACCCTCCTCGCCTTTCATAAGGGCTGATAGACCTGACTTTCCCAGAGTATAAGGGAGAAGCAACCTAGAACTAAGGATAAATTTTCTAACAGTGAGAACAATTAACTAGTGGAATATCTTGCCTTCAGAAGTTCTGAATGCTCCATTACTGGAGACTTTTAAGAAGCGGCTGGACAACTAATTGTCTGAAATGGAATATGGTATCCCGCTTGTGCTGTGGGTTGGATTAGAAAAACTCTAAGGTCTTTTCCAACTGTTATTCTGTTATTATTATTTTCTTCTGAAATGATTTTTACCTTGGATAGTTATATAAAAGGCAAATGTCCATGTTTTCAATCCAACTTATACATACTCCATATTGTTGCACAAAATTTACAAAAACAAGAACTCATCTGAACCCAGAGTCCAAAGGTAGAGATGTTGGTAAATAATTACCCTGTATTGATAACAGTAAAAGAACAAATTGATTTTTTTAAAGGATCATGGAAAATATGTTATTTAACTGTGATTGGGAGTTCCAGTTGCCTTCTTCTTTTAATATTGTCTCATTGAAACCGTTTCTGGGAGTTTTGAAGAGGAAAATAACTCAGAAGAGGATGGAGCTGACATGGACAGGCATTGCGCTTCTTCTCTGTATACTTTTCACCCTTTTCTCCTCTTTCCAAATGTACAAGAAAAAAGGGCAGCTTCCCCCTGGACCTGCTCCATGGCCTATTCTGGGGAATCTCTTTCAGCAAGATGTACTACCTTTGTATAAACATTCTCAAAAGGTAAGGCTAGTTAACTATTGTACTTCTTCAAAGTTTCTGACCTTTGAAAGATATTTACAGCTTCTTTAATTGTATTAGTTTGATTTATTTTATAAAGAACAATTTTATTTGTGGCTCATTCCTTCAAAGAGAATTGTAATATAAAGTCACCCTGTAGCAATCTGATAAACCAGCAATGGAGGTTTCAAAGTTCATTTAAATATATAATAACAAGAAAAACTTTAGAAAAAATAAATCTATGAGCCTCAAAATTGTATCATTTGAATTTCCGGTAGCATCAAATTCACTGAAACTTCCGTTTGATTCCAGATTGTTTAAATGCAGATATAACCTCTGTCCTAATAAAGTTCATCTGGGCTGAAAAAATCCAGATGATAACTAGATGCCATAAAAGACATACAGAAACACAAAGTTTTTCCTATAATATTATGGAAATCCAGTTACTTGAAGCCAATTTAGGTTACTAGAGATAGTTTGTCTTCATTAATTGTAGCATTTTGTTCCTGCTTCCATCCTTTAAATGGATCAATTATTCTCTTCCATGCACAGTTTTTCCCCCATCTGTAACTTTTTTTGTAAAAATAAACTAAAATAAAATATCCAGTCTGAAAGTAATCCAAAAATTATAAGAATATGGCGGTGGCAGGACTAAAGATTAATAAAGACAAACTTTATTAATAAAGATTAATAAAGACAAATGATAACCAAGAACATGACAAAAAAGCAAGAAGGAACTGGAAGTAGCAACCAGAATGCAAACAACTAAGAAAGCGAAATACTTGGGGATCTGGGTGTCGGCAAATGTCCCACAATTAAAGACAATAATTATAATAAATTAGTGATACAAATAAAGAAAGATTTAGAAAATAGAAAAAATATTCAGTTATCACTCATGGGACATATAGCGACAATTAAAATGAATATTTTACCAAGAATCTTACTCCTGATGCAAGCCGCACCTATTAATCCAGGTAAAAAAATATTTCAAGAATTAAACAAAATAACCGCTAGGTTCATTTGGCATGGACAAAATGCGAGGATTAAACTGAAGTCAGTGCAAGACAGCAAGTAGAGGGGAGGCTTAGCATTACCGAATTGCGATTTATATGCATCAGCAGTAACAATAACATTGGTGAAGGATTGGATAGAGCTAAAGAATAAAAGAATTTTGACCCTAGAAGGCCATGATTTGCAAGCAGGCTGGCATACATTCTTATGGGATGACAAACAGAAAACACACAAATACTTTCAAAATCATTTAATCAGAAGAGCGTTATTGCAAAAATGGCTCAAAATCAAAAAAGTCCACTATGTGAAAATCCTGAATTGGCTATCAACGACAAAAAGGACCACTCACCCAAATTTTATAGATTTGAACAAAATGCTAAGATACAGAGACTTAATTGCTAGACAGGGAAATTTAAAAACAATTGAAGAATTGGCAGATCAGAACATGAAAGTTGACTGGCTAATTATATGACATTGAAACAGAACCACACGAATTGGATAAAATTATTCAAAGCTCAGATAGAAAGATGATAGGGAGAATATATAAATTCCTCCTGAAGTATAAAATGGAAGAGGAAATTGTGAAAGAACAAATGATAAAATGGGCGCAGAACTTTGGCTATAATATTGAATTACGGTAGACAAATGGGAAAAACTTTGGGGAACATACTTAAAAATGACACAATCAGTTGCATACAAGGAAAACCAGTACAAAATGTTATACAGATGGTACCTGGCACCAACAAGGTTAGCTAAAATCTTAACAAATACCTCCCTAAAATGTTGGAAATGAGAATCAATACACGGAACATTTATGGTGGACTTGTGAGGAGGCTAATTTTTTTTGGAAAAGGATGAAAAATTGGCTGGAGGCAATAACAGGGGTTAAATAGAATGGAAACCTGAAGTTTTTTAAATTAGGAATAATGTCTGCAAAATACAAAAAAGAAATCCAGTATTTAATACTACATATAATTACGGCAGCAATGATTGCCTTTGCCCAGAAATGGAAAAACAAATTAATTCCAAGCGAACATGAAATAATAAGAAAGGTTATGGATTGTGTTGAAATGGACAAACTAATTAAAGAAATCCAGGGAAAAGAAGAATCAGAATTCTACCAGATATGAGATAAATGGTATAGGTGAATGGAGGAAAGAAACAAAAAACAATCAAGGAATATAACAAAACTCAAAAAATAATAGTTATGAATAAAATAAGAGGGTTAAGAATGGTGAAATTCAAATGAAATACAATAGAAGGAGAAATAATATAAAGTGAGCGGTATCGATTGATAATTGCTATTAGAAAGAACAGGAAGCTCCTGTTCGTATTGTATTGTGTAAATGTGGTGTAAGTCTAGGTTTTGTGTGTGTATATTTTACATGTTTGTTAATAAAAATTTAAAAATTAAAAATAAAATAAAATAGTCTATTAGTATACTTCTACGTCTGTGGCCCTTTGTAATATGATTCCTTGTACATAGTTTGAAGCACTCCTATATATTCTTTCCTTATATCCACATTCCATTCACTCTGTTGGGAAATTGATGAACACTATATGTTATTATTTTTCATAAAACATGTTAATTTTTCTTTTTGCAATACTTTTACATTCATGCTTAGATTTTTCACTTCTTTCCTTTTCTTCTGTGTCCATTTTGTCATGAACTGTGCTTTCTTTCTTTATAGCAATAGCACTTATAATTATATAACATTTCACTATATTTTATACCCCTCTCTAGTGGTTTATAGTCAGCACATTGCCCACAACAATTTGGGTCCCCATTTTACTACCTCAGAAGAATGGAAGGCTGAGTCAACCTTGAGCCTGGTGAGATTCGATTGCCAAATTGCAGTCAGCTGGCAGTCAGCCAGCAGTCAGCAGAAATAGCCTGCAGTACTGCATTCTAACCAATGTGCCACCGCAGCTCCTAATGCCAGGATGGCAAACCAATGGCACACATACCACAGGTGGCACGCAAAGCCATTTAACAGGGCACAGAAGGCATTGCCCTGCCAGTTGGCCAGCGCATGGATGCGTGCTGGCCAGCTGAGTTCAGCCTTTTTAAAAGCCATTTTTTGCCCTCCAGAGGCTTTATAGGAGCTTGGGTAGGGTGAAAAGAGCCTCCCCCGCACCGCCCCTATGGAGCACACACAAAAAAACCGGTCAGATGGGCAAACCAGAAGTTCGTGAATGATCCTACAAGCAGGGTGGTTTTTATTCTTCCGGAGGCTTCAGGGAAGCTCCTGAAGGTCCCTGAAGCCTCCGGAGGGCTTCTGGGGGGTGGGGCAGAGGCTATTTTCACCCTCTCCAGGCTCTTATAAAGCCTCTGGAGCCTGGGGAGGGTGGAAAAAGCATGGAAAAATGGGGGAGTTCATGTTTCTCATGCGCACATGCACTCTGGGGGCTGTACATTGTATTCTGGGTGAGGCACACCCATGCATGACCCCCCCTGCGTTTCCCCCCTTATGGCATGTGTGCCAAAAAAGGTTCACCATCCCTGTCCTAATGTATGAATCAAATATATCAATGGCAGAATTTTGCACATTAAAGAAAGATAATTCTTACATTTTGAAAAGTCAGTTCAACCTGGGCCTATTCCTTTTCGATTACAATTTTTTATTAGTTTATCCAAATATAAAATATACAATACAAAATAAAAATAATGGGCAACTAGAGGAAGGAAAAAGAAAATGAAAGTTAAAGGGGGAAAAGAAAAAAAAGCAATGACTTCTGACATTTTTTTAGCACTGTAGAAGAGAACAACATTACAGCCGCTTTAACCTGTTTACTTTTGCACATTAGAACACACTACTTATTTCTATAACAACAATCTACTTAATCAGCAAAACCAAAATCAAAGTTTCATTTTTTTCATCACAGGGATAAAATTCAGAAGTTATTTCTAAATGAAAAAAAAATTAAATATATTATCTTCTTTGAACAAAGCAATCAATTTAAACATCTCTGCTTTTTCTTCCTTACTGTTGAAGCAGTGCAGAGTGCAGAGAAGATCAACAAAGATGATCAGGGGACTGTAGGCTAAAACATATAAAGAATGGTTGCTGGAATTGGGTATGTCTAATTTAATGAAAAGGACTGGGGTGACACGATAGTAGTGTTCCAATACTTCAGGGGCTGCCACAAAGAAGAGGGAGTCAAGCTATTCTCTAATGCACCTGAAGGCAGGACAAGAAGCAATGGATGGAAACTAATCAAGGAGAGTAGCAACCAAGAACTAAGGAGAAATTTTCTGACAGTTAGAAGTTAAACAATTAATCAGTGAAAAACTTACCTCCAAAGTTGTGAATGGTCCAACACTGGAAATTTTTAAGAAGAGATTGAACAATCATTTCTCTGAAGTAATGTAGGGCTCAGGCAGAAAACCAGGGTGTCAAACTCGTGAGAACACATTGTCATCATGTGATGTATTGCAACTTTTCCCCCTTTGCTAAAACAGTGGTAGGCATTGCCAGCGCATGACACATCTGATCCACAGGCCCCGTGGTATAGGATTTCCTGCCTGAGCAAGGGGTTGGACTAGAGAACCTCCAAGATCTCTCCCAACTCTGTTATTCTGTTTAGTAATATTTCTGTTTCCACTTAATAATCTTTGTAAACTGTCACCATTTATATTAACAAAATTCATTATATTCTTTCAAATTATTTAACCTTAAATAGAAAAAAAGCAATTTTCCCCATCCATTTCAAAACATTAAACTTTTCTTTAAAAACATTTTTAAAATCAGTAACTTCTAATACATCTTTTAAAAAATTTCCTCTTAACATACATATTTCAAATTTGTTTTCAGTAATATTTCACAAGCTTTAAATATTGCTCAAAATTATACATAGAACGGATGCCGTGATGAGACAACGTGCGATCTCAAAGCTCTGAGATCGCACTCGATACTTTTATTGCTGGGGGGTTCCAATGGACCTAAATCATCCCAAAGAGATGGTGAACAGGAAGATTACATCTTGCTGATCTTGGGGATATCGCAAAATGTCCAAGAAAAGCAGATCTAAAGTCTTCTGCTGGCAATAAAAATTCCAGTCTTTCAAGGCTGACAAAGTCAGGGCAATATGGAGAAGTTAAGGTGGTGAGAAACTTTTATTGTTTTTTAAAAAAACAGATTGCCTAAAAAATTCTAAAACTAACTTAAATCAAAGAATAGAAGAACTTAGCAGCGATTTTGATCTTTGTAATGGTTCTGGACAATGGTTATCTAACTTTTTAAATGTTATTTACATGGATTGATTCTAAGTAAACCTTTTCAAATGGACGGACTACTCTAACATTCTTCTGATTCTCTGTAAGCTATAAATTGACTATTTACATCTTGACACTTTTATTGCTTTTTTGTTCTGGCTTAAGATCTGATAAGATTGTACAGCTGTTCCTTTGTAGTTTGCTTTCACAGGCGAGTATTTCAGTCTTGCTGAGCTTTTAAGAAAAAATACAACTGCCTATAAACATGGAGTCTCTTCAAACCTCTCTCCAAGTGATTCTTTCAGCTTTGAAGAGGATGTTTGATACAGAGGAAAGAATTGAAAGAAAAATGGATTATTTGGTGTATTTGGCAACAGATTGTGATGAAAAAACTGAGGATGTTCATCAAATACAAAATAAGATGGAAATTCAAAAAATTGAAATGGAAGACGGATACAAAGAATTTCAGCTTGTTGATATTTGTGGCAATTGGTTTATTTCTGAGGGAGGAAAGAATGGAATATTTGAAGAGGAATTAAATGGAGAGAAATTTTATTTCAAAGGACAGGACATAGAAGGAGAAGAAAGCATTAAAGAACTTATGGACTATGAAATACTATTTGCAAAATATTTGATAACACTGCTGAGAATTAAAGACAAGCTGATAAAGGAAATAAAAGGAGGGCGTCAACATTATATGAGAGATACTACAAATAAGAAGGTGCAAAGATCACTTCATACAAACTTGTTTAAAAAAGATGTTTGGAAAACTGGATCCACAAATGGCAGTAGATATAAGATTGTTTTGTTATTGGAGAGATACAGGTTGATAGATGGAAGAATATAATTCAAAATTAGCTAAACTTAATTAAATCCAGTGGCAATAGGTATAGTTAAATAAAAATTGATAATGATAGTAATGTATACAATGTTCAGCTGTTATGATAAGTAATAATTAGATATGAGAAGGGAAGGTTAAAATATTTTTGGACTATATATAAAGATTATTAATAACAATAATAATTATAATTAAAAAAAAACTAGATACATTTAAGTTTTAGGGGGGAAATGTTATGATATAGGATATAGTTAAATAAAGAAAGGATAATGATAATAAATTATATACATGGAGGATTAGAAAATTTTGGTATTAAATATTATGGATGTTTAGCTAAAACAGGATATGAGGATTTAATGTTAATGGAGGATTTTATAAATAAGTAAATGAAATGCCAGAATGTGGTTATGTATTGAATCTTGGTATATTTAAGGATGAAGGATGTTTAAATTGCTATAGTCAAATAAAAGTGGAGGTATGATGATGTTATTATAGTAAATATTTGAGTTAAGATATTTGAATCAAGATGAATTATATTTGATGACAGTGGAAGAGATGCACAAAAGCCTTTTGTAACCAGCTGATACACTTTCTACAATATGTAAAGAAAAAGTTGTATGTTTGTTTGGAAAATAAATAAATATTTTTTTAAAAAAAATTATATATAGAACAAAAAACAATTTCCAAACTCATTTTATAAACACAGCAAAACTGCATTAGAGCTTTATTTCAATTACATAGATCAAACCAATAAAAATCCAACTAATTCTAATTAACTCATTAAATTTAAATCAGTCCCTCCAAGTTATCCTCATAGAATATTTTTTTTCTTTTTGCATACATGCATTTATAGATTCAAAACTTTTCTTTAAGATAATACACCTTTTTATTTAATTGCCCCTTAACATAGATACTTTCCAGTACAATTTCAGTAATATTTTACAATCTTGAGGAATAACTTAAGCATTATATAAAAAGAAAAAAATACATTTTCAAAGAGTTATATTAACACTTTCTTTCAATTACAAATATCAAACAGATAAAAATCCATCCTGATTCCAGTAGACTCATTAAATTTAAATCACTCCCTCCAGCTTATCTTCCTAATATAACTTTTCTTCTTCTCTGGAATGTCAATCAAGTAGTTATAAACTCTTTTTATCAAGGATTTCTCAATCTTGTTAATATCAATGAAGAAAAAGTCCGAAACTTGACTGTTAAGTGCTGGGCGATGTGGAGGAGGAGCCAACGTCGATGCTCTGAGACTGCCGCCAATACTTTTGCCACTGGGTGGTCCAATAGGACCTAAACCATCCCGAAGAGACAATGAACAGGAAGCCCACATCTTGCTGATCTCAGGGACCCAGCAAGTCTCTGATTGATCCCAGAGAAGGCCTTAAAGCTGGTGACAAATGGCAGCCTAGGCTGATGAAGTTGGAAAAGCTAAGGAACAGAAGGAAACAGAAAGAGGAAGTGTGATCCTCTGGTGAAACTTTTCTGTTTTTGAAAAAGATTGCCCAAAAGAACTTCTTTTTTATGCTAAGTTAAATCCTTAAGCAGAAGAAGTAAGCCGTGGAATTGAACTCCATTGGATTGTTTTGGTTAGTATGCTTTTCTTTTTGTAATTGCACTTTGTGGATTGAAGTGCTTACAATTTTTTCTCTCTCTCCTCTTCTTAAAATGAACGGACTGTTTTTTCTTCTTTGACTTTTTCTTGCTTTATTTTTTTTAACAAGGATTAAAATCTCCCTCTCTACTCTTAACAAAAATCTTCTATTATTTGCTATTAAACTCCAGAGTTTGAGTGAGTTTGAGTTTATTATATTTCTATGCTATATTTCTATGCTATTATATTTCAGAGAGTGAAAGGAAAACTTTTGAGGAGAAATTCTGCTGCTCGGAGGCTAGAGTTTTTTAAAACACATTTGTTCCTGTTTCTCCTTCGATTTCACTGTCTTTGGACTTCAAAGGTTCATAATTAAAAGTGATAAGAGCCAAGGGCACAGTGTTTACCACAGCTGTCCTTTGAGAGCCTTATCAGCACTGGGAGAGGGGAAAAAACTGAATCTCTTTCTTGTGAAGATTGCAAATGATTTTGTGTTTAAGCTATATCCCACCCCAGAACTTCCCATTCCTGTTTAAGAAAAGCATTCTGATTGGTGGTCAGACTTTCAAGGGTGGAGGTGGAAGGGGTCTTATCTAACTTTGTAGGCTACACACACACACACACACACACACACACACACACACCACACACATACACACACACAGACATACACAGACACACACATACACTAGTTTAACATAAGGAATTTGAATATAAATCATAAACAGTGATTTAGGAAAAAAGGTTTAGATCTTTAGTTAATAAATCCTTATTTTGAATATGTTATAAAGGTGTAATATTATTGAATATATGAGGCTATGGCTAGAGAAAATCTTTTTTAGCTTAATAAAGATTAATAATCCTTAAAAGTGATTAAGAAATCAAAGACACAACACTGTCTATTTGAAAAATAAATTCCAAAAATTGCTGCTTTTCAAATAAAATGATTTCAGCCCTTCCCTAGTCTTGTTCTGAAGCTCATCTCCTGAAGCTAATTTGCTGACTGTTGCTGTATGGAGGATCGATGATTCTAGAACTCTCCCTAACCCAGGAGACTCATATAAACTAAAGTAATGCTGGTTTCTTCTGTTTGTAAGTAGATAAAGCAACAATCTAGAGAAAAATCCTTCTCAGGGAGCCCCAGTGATCTCTCCCTGGGTGTGTTGTCAGTTGGTCATTTTCACCAGAAGTCCCAAGGCCTGTCCTTAACACAACAAATAATCACTTGACCAACTTTAAGAAGCTCTCACCAAAACAGTTTTCAAGCTTAATTTTACCTTTGTAACATATAACTTTTTTTTGTTAATGGTAAAAATAAAACTTATGCATTTTGGTCCTTTTGTGCTAGTATGTTAGAAGTATAACCAAAGCAGAGTTTTATTTGGAGCAGCTCAAAGCTATTCTCTGCAAGCTAGGTTCTATAATCCACAGATACCCACAAAGGCCAACATAACATGGCCTATCACTTACCCGATAGGAGATATATCATATACTGGATCATAATTATATTGAAGTATTTTATAGGTATTAACAGTTATTGAAACTCTGGCAAATTTAAGAAGTATTTCAAAAATACTGTTGGAAGAAATGTCCTTCTGGGTTCAGTTCCAAGTGGGGGAAAACATGGAGGCTGCTTGGAAAGATGGTTTAATGGTGGACAGGATCACATGGCTTGAGCTCCTGAACAGAAAAGGGAGGAGATGCTGAGAGTGCCCTGGTTTTATGTCCTATCTGGGTCCCACCCCAGAGCTTCTCATTCCTGTGTAAGAAATGCATTCTGATTGGTGGTCAGACTCCCAGGGGTGGGGTGGGGGGGGGGTCTAAGCTAACTTTGTAGGCTGTCCTGAGAACCAAGCTTATTTGCATTGCTGGCAGATGTAATTTTCCCGGGTGCCTTGTAGTCAGTTTCTGGTTGCTAGATGGGTATGCCTGAAGGGGGTAGATCTTTGTTATATAGAATAGACTGGCTCAGGCCTTAATGGCCCATTGAGAAAGGTGGGGGGAGCCGAGTTTCTGACTCCCTTTTAAAGAAATTTTTCTGCTCTTTTAATATTTCTTAAAATATTTCATTTTTTTAGTAGAGGTGTTTTAACTTCCTACAATACTTGATAATAATTTCACCAACCATACTTTGTCACCTAATTAACTGAATTTTCATCTAATTTTGTCCTTAGCTTGCTGAGAAATATGGACCTATATTTACTGTCTGGAATGGATCAAAACCAATGGTTGTTCTCTGTGGGTACGCCATGGTAAAAGATGCTTTGGTAGATCATTCAGAAGAATTTGGTGGGCGAACTGAAATGCCGACTCATAAGCAAATGTTCCAAAATAAAGGTTGATCCTCCTTCATTTCTTATTAATTATTGTTTTTCTTTAACTTTTTGTACAAATTGTCTGAATACCATTAATAATATTGATAGTTGTAAAAGATTCACTTGAAATGTCTTGTAAAGATGTAGATTTGGTCATGTTTCTTGAAATAAGAAGAAAATGTTTTTCATAATTTCCTTTCAACTGGTCACTTCTCAAGTCTGCTCAGATTGTTGCTTACATGCAAAATAACAACCACAACAAACAATAACAATAATTTGACCTTTAGATTGATCCTTTGGGAAGATATACAAAATACTTATTGTTTGTGAACAAAACCTCTACTATACAAAAATACCTGAATCGAAGCAACTCCTATTTTTCTCTGCTTACTGAAAATTGCATCTAATATAGAAATCTGTCCACGACTGGTCTAAAGACCTGTCCCTATCAGTGGTGGGTTTCAAAAATTTTGCTCCTGGTTCAGTGGGTGTGGCTAGGTGGGGGACATGTTACTGAGTGGGTGTGGTCAATTTGATGTCACTCATGCCCACACCCATGTAGTCACATGACCCACCACTACCAAGCCACGCCCACAGGGAAAGATAAGATTTTTTGGGAACTTTCTACCCATCTACCCCCCCCACCCTCCCTTGGCCAGTTGCCCCTGTTTCTCCTTCTTTAGCGGCCCTGCCCTGCCACTGTCACACCTGAGATGCACATCTTACCAGAGTCTGGCAGCTCTTCCTGCTGGACATGCAATCCCCTAAATCTGCTGCAATTACAGCCAAAGGGGGGGGGGGAAGCCCGCCAAGCTGGGTGCCTGAAAACAGCATGGAGGCATGGGCAAATTGTGGGAGTGAAGTGCAACACATGGGATGCTCCCCTCAGTTCCGCTCATCTGGGCTGCAGCTGAGCCTGTTGCCTTGAGGCAGCCAACAGGGGCACCGCAGGGCATGGCTGGGAGCATGCTAACCTTGCCCTCCCTGAGCACCAGACTCCACCATTGCAACCATCTTGCCTGGCTTGCCACCAGTTGGCTCCTGAGCTAGGAGGTAGTGGTTGCTCCCCCTACCCTCCAGATTGCCAATATGAGTGTGGCTCTCCAGGAGCTGCAATGGCGGTGGCTTTGTCCTGATGGGGAGGGAGCCACCCAGCTGGCAAGCTTCATAATCACATGGCTGCAAAGCTTGATGGGCTGCCCTGTCCCCATCACCACCGTGGCTTCGGGAGACACTGGCCAGTGGGGAGGGGGAGGTAGCTACTGTAAGTGCTTACCTGCATGTAGGCAGGAGGAGGCAGTTCTGTGAATGCACATGGCAAAGGTGAGGCAGAGCAAGTGTCCAAACCAGTTTGGGGGCATGGCCAGCCTGTAGTCTCTATCAGTTCAGCGACCTAGGCCCAATTTCCACTACTGGTTCACCTGAACTGGTACGAACCAGTAAGAATCCACCTCTGATCCCTATCCATTTCACATTTATAGTAAAGTGTGACATGATTTGCACAACCTCATTCATCTCCTAATATGAGAGCACTCAAGAATGAATAGATGAAAACTGCAGTTGATCTAATTAGTAATTCAAGCACGAAGGATTCTTTACTGTAAAAGTGGGGTGGGGAAATTGTAATGTATAACTTTTTCCCCTTTTGCAAAATTTGAGAACTGATATCACATTGTGATCTGTTTCCTGTGTCCTTGGTTTCAGGTCTGACCACCACTGAGGAGAAGAAATGGAGGGAGCTGCGGCGGTTCACACTGTCTACCTTGCGAGATTTTGGGATGGGGAGGAAAACAATGTCTGAGAGGGTGCAGGAGGAAGCCCTTTGTCTGGTAGAGGAAATGGCTACCACAAAAGGTTAAAAAAAAGAATCAGGAAAGGATTTGTTGTATTATATGAAGTTGCAAGAAAACTCAATTCTACACTAAATCTCAAATCCTCTACACGTAATTGCACAAAATAAAGAAAACTTAGATAGGCAGTCCCTTTTATTTTCACAGTATTGTTCAGAAGCAAAGGAAAAAGTAATAGAGCTGTTTCTCCCCCTTTTTTATCCAGTGTTAGCTTTTGGCTTGATAAAATTACAAGCTTGCTGAGAAATACTGAAATCTTATTGTGGCTGCAACACTGTGAGATCAGGAATCGTAGGAAGTCACTTAATGGAGCAATTATGGCTTTATAAAATTGCAACTTTGCCAAAAACTAGTAAAATGTTAGCCTGGATGCAGTACCAGACATTAAGCAAATTCAGAAACCAGCAAAAAAACTTTATGGATAAAGGAGACAGGGAAACTAAGGAAGGTAAGGAACACAGACATAAGAATAGGCTCCATGAAGGACAGAGATCCATAAGGATCCGTAATTTTAAAGTGGAAAATGGAAAGACTATGTTGCATCTTGATTAAAGTGGTTATAGGATTTTAATATTGTGTTTATATTCCATTCATAGGAAAGAGGAAAAGAATTAAAATTCCAATTTCTCTGGCCTCAAACACTTTTTATTGCAGTTTTGAGATGAGATTTGAGAAAGGGAAGATCCACATTCATTGATCTCACTCATAAACATCTGTGGTCTTTCTTTTCTTTTCTTGCAGGGCAGCCATTCGACCCAAGGAGAATTATTGCAAGTGCTGTTTCTAATGTGATATGTGCTGTTGTTTTTGGCAATCGATTTGATTACAAAGATAAAACCTTCATAGAGAACCAGAATATTGTGGAGACTCAAATAAGACACTCTCTTGGTTTCTTAGGACTGGTATGTTAATCTACTTGATCCTCTTCTTGTCTTGTCTCCAATTTTAACTAGCAGGTGTGTTTGTGAGTATAAATATCCAAGTCAGAAATGTAAACATGAGATCTGATGAGCTAATAAGTGGGGGAAGGCAAATCTAGACATCCAAGCATAAATTGATTCTCAGCAAAATCTCTTCTGGTTGGGCTTATTTCCGAGGGAACCATTTCCTTCTCCCATAACTCCTTTGGACCATGTCAGATTCTGGACAGATGTAACATGGAATTGTTAGACAGCTCCCCTATCTTTATGCACACAGCCAGTTTGTGTCTTTGCCTCTTGGAGGACTTTGGTCATTTTCAGCATTTGTGGAAGAGATGGGTGAGGCTAGGGGAGCAGTGGGAGAATCCCTTGACAAAGTACCTCCTACCAGGAACTCAGCCCAGGTGAGGAGAGATCTGGGGGAAAGCCTTTCAAAGACACTACTCTTTAATTAACCTATTATAAATATTAATTCCTATTATAGTTTCCAAGACATTGTATTTATCTGGGAATAGAATTAAAGATAGCATACTGAAATCCTTGTGATTCTTGTCTTCTTGGTTTGGGGTCCTTCTGAGACTTGACAATTAGCAATATCAAAGTAAAAGCTACTCTCTGAATATCTGGGGCATTAATCCTCCACCATAATGGTCTAATAAGCTATAGTATTTCATGTGAACTCTATTACAGGTATACAATACATTCCCAAAAATAGTGGAGGTCATTCCTGGGCCACACCAAAGCATTTTTGCTGACACTAAAAAGATCTGTGATTATTTCCGTGAGACTGTGGATTTGCACAAAAAGACATTGGATCCCCAAAATCTGCGTGACTATATCGATTGCTTCCTTCTTAGAGTGGAGAAGGTAGGTATAGATGCCATATCTGAATAATTGTTTAAATATCTCTATTATGCATCTAAGATGGAACTAATTCATCCTATATGATGAAGTCTGGAAATATTTATTCTCCCCTCCCCTTTTTTTGTTTACTTTTGGACAATCCCTTCATTGCCATTTGTTGGCACATATTACTATTCCAGGCATAACTGTTGCTAAAGATATCTATTCAATTCTGAAAATTAGGTTAAGCAATAAAAATTCTCTGTTAACTTTTAGAGAGCAGAATTTTCCTTCAAAAAATGAGTATGCATAAACATTTTCTTCCCATGCTGATTTAAATTTTAGAAGGTATTTCTTTAGAGATCTACAATCACAATCGGTGATATAAAGATAAGTAAGTTGAGTTTTCTAGAACCATCTTGTAGAAACAATTTCTATTAGGATTGATCTGTGAGATGTAACAGGTAAATTTCTATGGAACAAATTTAATTCTCTTTTCCAAGCATACACCTTAGGAATTCTTTAGGCCAGCTCCAACAATGTTAGTCAGAAACAGACTATGAATTCTCGTGGTAAATATTTGATGGGTAGACCAGACAGGTAAGCTGTTTTTTTCCTCTGCATGAAATAGTGACCCTAAAAATACCTTAGAATTGAATAATTTTTCCTTATATTCTAAAGTCACTTTTCCTGAATTATATTTCCTTTAATTGAAAAAGACACTATGGAGAATTTCATGAATTACTTTATATAGAATAGAATAGAATAGAATAGAATAGAATAGAATAGAATAGAATAGAATAGAATAGAATAGAATAGAATAGAATAGAATAGAATAGAATAGAATAGAATAGAATAGAATAGAATAGAATAGAATAGAATAGAATAGAATTCTTTATTGGCCAAGTGTGATTGGACACACAAGAAATTTGTCTTTGGCGCATATGCTCTCAGTGTATATAAAAAGGCAAGATACAGCCGTTAGGAATCGTAAGGCAAAACACATAATGATAGTCATAGGGTACAAATAAACAACCAGGAAACAATATAAATCCTAAGGATACAAGCAACAAAGTTACAGTCATGCAGTCGTGAGAGAAGATGGGTGATAGAAATGATGAAAAAACTAATAGTAATAGTAGTGCAGCCTTAGTGAATAGTTTGACAGTGGTGAGGGAGTTATTTTTTAGCAGAGTGATGGCATTCAGGAAAAAAAAAACTTTTTGTATCTAGATGTCTTGGTGTGCAGTTTTCTATAGCATTGTTTTGAGAGTAGGTGTTGAAACAATTTATGTCCAGGATGCGAGGGATCTGTATATATTTTCATGGCCCACTTTTGACTTGTGCAGTGTCCAGGTCCTCAATGGAAGCCAGGTTAGTAGTAATTGTTTTTTATGCAGATCTAATTATCCTCTTAAGTCTATGTCTATCTTGTTGGGTTGCAGAACCAAACCAGACAAGGCAGACACAGACTTCAGAGGATAATTAGAACTGCAGTAAAAAAACAATTACTACCAACCTGCCTTTCATTGATGACCTGCACATTGCACGATTCAAAAAGAGGGCCATGAAAATACTTACATTGCATCCTGAACATAAATATTTCAACTCCTACACTCAAAAAGTTATAGAGGTGCAGATGACAGACCCAATAATTCTTCTGTAGAACTGTATCAGCAGCTCCTTGGGCAATTTGAGGTTCTTGAGTTGGCGTAGAAAGAACATTCTTTATTGTGTTTTTTATGACGTTTTTGATGTTTGGAATCCATTTTAGGTCTTGAAGCATGATAGAATCTAGAAATGTGAAGGTCTCTACTGTTGATACTATGTTGTCTGGTATTATAAGAGGTGGTAGTATATCTATAGTTTTGAGTGTGTTCAGGTCCAGATTGTTCCTGTCACATCACTAGGTGACTAGTTGTTCAACATACCCAATGAGACCAATCACTGTTGTATTATCTGCAAACTTCAGTAGTTTAACAGATGGATCATTTGAGATGAAGCCATTGATGAGAGAAGAGAAGTGGAGAGGGAGCACACAGCCCTGGGGGACTCCTGTGCTAAGTGTACAGGTATCTGATGTGATTTTGCCTAGCTTCACCTGCTGCTTCCTATCTGTTAGGAAGCTTGTGATCCACTTACAAGTGTGTTCAGGTACTGCTAGCTGATTTAGTTTAGTTAGAAGAATGCCGGTGTGATGGTATTGAATGCTGAACTAAAGTCTACAAAGAGGAACCTCGTATAGGTCTTTGGAGATTCAACATCTTGTAGGATGAAATGCAGAGCCATATTAACAGCATCATCTGTCAATCTGTTTGCTCGGTATGCAAATTGCAGGGGGTCTAACAGCAGATCCATGATGGTTTTCAAGTGGGACATCACTAGCCTTTCAAAGTTTTTCATAACTATATACAGTATGTTAGAGCAACTGGTCTGTAGTCATTCAGTTCCTTGATGGAAGGCTTCTTCGGCACTGGGATGATAGCATTTGAAGCAAGAAGGAACAAAGCAGATCTCTAGTGATTTTTGAAGATTTGGGTGAAGATGGGGGCCAATTGTTCAGCACAGACTTTTAAGCAAGAAAGAGTTATCTTGTATGGACCTGGTGCTTTTCCTGGCTTCTGTCTGTGAAATAGATCTTGCACTTCCTTTTCTGTGATCACCAGGGGTTGTGAACCGAATGGGATGGGGTCAGTTGTAGAAGGTTTGGGTGTGGTTGGTGTGTTTGAGATGGGGGTTGTGGAGATAGGTGACTGTAGTTTCCTTTCAAATCTGCAGTAAAATACGTTCAGATCATCTGCCAGTTTTTGATTTTCTTCAGCCATGGAAGGAGGTTTGCTGCAACGGGTGATATTTTTAAGTTTTCCACATGTTTGCCGGTTCATTTGTTGAGAACTGATTTCTTAGCTTTTCAAAGTAGCTTCTTTTTGCTTCTCTGATCTTCCTTGTTAATATGTTTCTGGCCTGATTTACAGCATTCTATCACCTTTTCTGTAGGCTTCCTCTTTGGAATGATGACGTAGCTGCTTAAGTTTAGCTGTGAACCAAGGTTTATTGTTACTGTATATTTGCAAGTTCCTGGTCAGTATACATAGGTCTTCACAGAAACTGACATATAATGTTTCAGTATCTGTGAGTTCATCCAAGTCCGCAGTGGTATCTTCAAAATATTCCAAACAGTGGAGTCGAAGCAAGCCTGTAGCTTTCCTCCTTTCAATTCCAAGTAGATTTTTTTTATTCTCCTGTTTCTTTCCATTTTCTCTTTAGGAGCAGAACTCAACTGAGGGTGTCTACACTCTTGAAGAACTTGTGATTGTTGTGTTTGGACTCTTTATGGGTGGAACACTAACCACAAGCGAAGCTTTGCTTTGCAGCCTTCTAGCGATAGCTAAATTGCCACATATTCAAGGTATAAAAATACCACAAATATATAATGGTGTTGGTACTCCTATGGTTTTCACTGTTAATGCTAATAGTAATTTCGCAATCTAGCTAACATGCCCTTGAAACAAATGGGTTTCCCATCGAATCTTAAAGATTTTATGAAGACAATTCTAGTCAATTGGTATTGATTAGATCAGAAATAGGCAGGAGTGATTGAATGTCTATGGAGATTCTCAGTCATCCAGGTTATGGTTGTCCCAAAAGTGCTTTTCAGGAGGCAACTGGACTTTCTTGTTTTTTCTTTCAAGACTCATCCAAGAAGCTTCTTCAGCTCTGACTGGATGGTGGGGAATGGAAGGATTTATATTCCTTGCAGATAGCTGGTTATTTGCATTCTTTTAGAGAATCTTTGAGGCCTCTTGGAGGCTTATCTGTGTATCCTCAGGGTCACCTGCAAATGGTTCCTGTAATATGCAATTTTTCTGGAAATCCATTCATCCAGAGAAAAATGCAGACTACACAGTGACGTGCAGTCAGGGGAGGCAGGGAAGGCAAAGCCTCACCACTATCATCATGAAAAGAAAAGAAAATGTAAAAGGAAAAAGGCTGAGCTAGTTGCTGCCAGAATCACAGTGGATGACTCTGCTTAGTGCTTAACTGTTTAAAAAAGCCTCTAAAAAGTGTTCTCTACAGGAGGAGGCAGGAGAACCACATGCCTCATTTAGTCTGACTTTATGATCACTCGAGCAGAGTTAAGCCAGGGTTAAAATCCGAAAAATTCCTTAGGTAGATGAGGCACGTGGTTCTCTTGCCTCCTCCTGTAGAGGGCATTTTTTTAGCATCTTTTTTAAACAGTTAAGCAGAGTCATCCATTGGAGGCTCTGGCAGCAGTTAACCCAGCCTGACCTCAGCAGCTCTTGCCTTTTTCCTTTTATATTTTTACATTTTCATCATGGCAGACAAGAGCAGAGTTGAAATCCTCTGTGATTGTGAAAGAGCTGGAAAAGGTATGTGGGTCGGAGGGAGGGGGAGGAATTCAAAATTAATGTAATTCATAAGTAATTGTAAGTAATTTGTGTGCGTGTGTATGTCTGTGTGTGTGCTTTACTTCACTCAGAGGGAGAGGCAGGGAGGGCAGCCCACCAGCTTTCTTTCTCTGTGTCGGGGAAGCCCACCAGCAGAGGTGGGTCTTTTACCCGCCTCTGCTGGTGGGCTGGCACTTCTTTCTTTCTAGAAAGTGGCTTTTGGCTGCCCCGACTCTATGTCGGACATAGCAGCAGGGCGGCTTTTGCCCGCTTTCAAGAAAGCTTTCTTGAAAGTGGTTTTTGCCTGCTTTTTTGAAAGTGGGCAAAAGCCAACCTGCCACTATGTCCGACATAGAAGCCGACTTAGAGTGGGACATCTCTATGTTGGATATAGCGGCAGGGCAGCTTCTTGAAAGCAGGCAAAAGCCGCCATGCCGCTATGTTCAACATAGAGGTGTCCTGCCTCTATGTTAGACATAGCGGCACGATGGCCAAAAGCCGCTTTCTTTCTTTTTGCCTCACCAGACATAAACCTCACCACACATCACTGAGACTACAGGAACCATTTGCACTATTTTGGTGACTCTGAGGACACAGATAAACCTCCAAGTAGCTCAGTAACTCTCTAAAAGGATGCAAATGACCAGCTGTCTGCAAAAAATATAAATTCTTCCATTCCCACCATTCAGTCAGAGCTGAAGAAGCTTCTTTTTTCAAAATATTTTTTTTATTTTTAATTTTTAAAACAAACACAACACAAAAAATCTTTCTTCTTTACATACTGTAGAAAGTGTATCAGTTGGTTACAAAAGACTTTCGTTCATCTCTTCCACAGTCATCAAGCATAATTCATATTAACTCAAGTATTTTAACTCAGATATTTATACATGTTACCATCACCATACCTCCATTTTCATTTGACTATAATTGTTTAAACGTCCTTCATCATAAAATATACCAAGATTTAATATATAACCACATTCTGGCATTTCATTTACTATTTCTAAAATCCTCCAATAACACTGAATCCTTATGTCCCATTCTAGCTAAAAATCCATAATATTTAGTAACAAAATTTTCTAATCCTCCTTTCCATTCCCCCCCAATAATCTAGACTTAACTGAATCTAACTTAGTTCTTTTTATTAACCTTTATATATAATCCAAAAGGATTTCTAATCTTCCTTTCATGGGTACCATTCAATGTTCATATCCAATTATTACTTATCATAATACTACACATTGTATACATTATTATAATTATCAATTATTTATTTAACTATATCTATTGTCACTAAATTTCACTAAGTTTAACTAGTTTAAATTATACACTTCCATCTATCAACCTGTATCTTTCCAGTAGCAAAACAGTCTCATATCTTCTGCCATTTGTGGTGTCAGTCCTTTAATCATCTCCTTAATCAAATTCCTCTTACCAACTCCTTGCTTATAAAATCTCTCATGTAATCCTGATGCCCTTCTTCTGTTTCCTTAATCAGCTTATCTTTAATTGTCAGTAGTGTTATCAATGATGTTGCTAATAAAATTTCTCTCTTTAAATCCATAAATTCTTTTGTTTTTTCTTCTTCTGTGTCTTGCCATCTGGGGTTAAGTTCCCCTCCATTTAATTCCTCATTCAGTATTCCACTCTTTCCATTTCCAGAAACAAACCAATCACCATAAATATCAGCAGATTTAATTTCTTTATTGTCATTTTCCTCTTGGGATTTTAGGATTCTAACCTCCACTTTTTCCACTTGATAAACACCTCCAAGTTCTTCATTATATTTTACTGTTAGATATTCTAAGTCTTCAAACTTCTTCTCCGTCCTCTAAAATGTGTTTGATAATTTCTGAATTTCTAAGAATATCTTTTGCAGGCTTAAAGTTTCTTTCTGCTGTTGAAGTTGTACAATTATCTCCAGCAATGCTGCTCTAGCTTGGAATGTTTTTACAAGATTAAGCATAGATTCACAATAAAGTTTTATTTTCACTTTTCTCTGGTTAAAGATATACTTCAAAGGGACATCTGTATGCTTTTCTTCTTATCACTCTCTATAAACAAGCAGTGAGACCTTGGAGTGCCAAGCCAGAATAATCAGTAAGAAAAGTAAAAGTGTTTCATTTTCAATACATAAACTTCCAGCCTACAAGTAGCAGTGTTATTGTTGCAATTTTCTTTTATTTCTTTTTGTATCTTTTTTGTCTTTCAAGTTAAAAAAAGGTCCGATTCATGAATGAGTTAGAAAAACACCCACAGTAATGAAAGAGGAGAATTTTAGTCCATAGGTTATAAAGAATAATAAAAGAAAAAAAAAGAAAACTTAATCCATTCATTTTAAATTTCATCCATGAACATAGTATTTAAAAAATAAGATAACCCACTGTCCAAAACCATTCCAAACTTAATTCCACCGCTTATTTCTTCTGTTCTCCAATTTAAATTAATTTTAAGTTTTTTATAGGCAGTCTCTTTTAAAATGGTAAAAATTCCTCACCTGGTGGAAACACTTTTCTTTCTGTATCCTTCCATTTTGGAGCCATCCCGACTTCATCAGCCTTGACTGGATTTTTTGTCGCTGGCTTGAAGAACTTCTCTTGCATCGATCAGGGACTTTGCAATGACCCTGAGATCAGCAAGACATATTCTTCCTGTTCACTGTCTCTGTGGGACGGTTTAGGTACGATTGGACCACCCAGCGGCAAAAGTATCAGCTGCAGTCTCGGAGCATCGAGACCGCACGTCCGTATCGTTGCGACATTGGCTCCTCTTCCAGAGCTGAAGAAGCTTCTTGGATGAGAAGAAAAATGTCTTCAAAGAAAAAGCAAGACAGTCTAAAGAGTCTGACAGATGTCTGCTCGATGTTTTGCCTCCTGAAAAAAGCATCTTTGGGACAAGTGATTGAATGCTGTAATAACAATCTTTTTTCCCCATACAGCAGCAGTGGGATTCACTTACCTTCCCTCACAAATGTGAGTGCATGTGCCCCTTCTGCGCATATGCACTGCACATGTGCAATTCTCGCATATTACGTTGGGGTGGGTGGGCAGAGCCTCCTGCATCTGCCACTATCGGTTCACCCAAACCAGAGAGAACCGCTGAATACCACTTCCGCCATACTTCCATAGACCACTCAACCAATTGCAATAATTTAATACTTGCTGTATGACATCTTAATATGCATGACTGAAATTAGTTTAGTATAGGTTTTCTTGAGGATCATTTTTGCAATAATATAAGTGAACATTCCTTTTAACTCAAGGTCATCATCTCCAACATTTTGAAATACACTGTTTCAGACAATGGTAACATTCTTTTCCACAGGACTGTATAATTATGACACAGATGAAAAATAATAAATATTGTTACAGAATGTAATTAATTTTAATTCATGATACCACCCAAAATTGCTTGATTAATTATAGATTGAACCACTAGCTTTTTGAAAATGCCCCCCCTGGTTTTTGGAGGAATGAATGCTCATTTGCTGTTGGTGTAAATATTAATGTGTATACACATACACATATATATTAACAGTTTAGGAAACTGTATCTTTTCTCCTGACTACTATTTATCCTCTTTTTTGGTGAAGACTCTAAACTTCAGAAAACCCACACAGAAATGCTTTATGCTTACTGTCTCTCAAGATATCTAGTAAGGCACAGAGTGTTCTGACCTAGGCTTCCTGAGAAAGCATAAATCACAATCTTAGTCCCCAAATCCCTCTTTTATTTAAATGGCTGTGAATTATAGTCATTCATAGCTCATAATGATTCAAAAACAGTCTAAAGAATCTGACAGATGTCTGCTCGAGTTGCTGCAGTCTTTCAGGATAAGTTGATAAGCACCCACCTTTATCTCCCTTGAAACACTGCCAGAGATCTAATTGCCAATTAGTTTTGCAACGCCAAACGTATCACAGAGTCAAACAGGACTTCTCAGAGCTTGAACCGATTATACAACTCACAGTGGTCTTCTGTCTCGCTGATGTTAGGCTCTGGAGGCAGCTCGTAACTACCACATGGTCCTGGCCCCCTTCCCTGCCTCCAGCGAAGAGCCCTCATCCGAGCCTTCCCTAGACTCCAAGACTGACCCATGTTCCTCCCATACCTCCTCACTGTCCAACTCTGCTGCCAGCTCCACAGGACCAACAGAGAGATTCAAATAATATGAATCTCATCTTGCACTAGAAAAGTTGAAATGGTATCTAATGAGAAATGACTTTCAGGAGAAGTTATTGTCCTGGCTAGAACCGTCTTCCCTCAATGTGCTTTGGAACACTTATTTCTATCCAAATGACTGCATGTGCTCAGCAAGACAAAGTCTACCAATTTCATCTCAATCTATTCTTCTCACAGTTAAAGTGCAACAGGAGATTGATGAGGTGGTGGGTACAAATCGTACTCCAAGCATGGAAGACCGGTTGAAAATGCCTTTCACAAATGCCGTTGTTCATGAGGTTCAGCGATATCAGAAAACGACCCTTGAAACGCTTCCACGGGCAACAACTTGTGACACAAAGTTCCATGGTTACACTATTCCCAAGGTATGGTGATACAAGTATTTAAGAAGGTTCTCTAGGGAAGAAAGGAAAGAATGACTTAGATCCTTGAGAAGAGAGGTAATTTGAATAAAAGAGCAATTTAGAGAAATATGTATTGAAAGAAATATATATTCCTTCCCTCTTCATTGTTGAAGGTTCAGCAGATAGCTAGTCACTGCCTGTTTTTATTTTAGGCAAGTGGAAAGCAAAGGCACTTTCTTCTCCATAAGAAATAGTATCATTTAATGGCATCTGTTTCTTCCTCTCCTTCTAGTGCACGGCTATTGTGCCAGTCTTCACCTCTGTACATTTTGACCCTCTTCATTGGGAGACTCCAGAGAAATTCAATCCCAATCATTTTCTGGATGAAAACGGGCAGTTCAAGAAAAAGGATGCTTTCATGCCATTCTCAGCAGGTACAAGCCTCTGGAACAGATTGTATTGCAAATTCATATGCTTACGTGATCCACTTTAGTCTTTTATCAGATACAGTTCCAGCAAGTACCTCTATTTTTTTCATTGCTATTGTAGGAAAGAGGGCCTGTCCAGGGGAGGCACTGGCTAGGACGGAGCTCTTCCTGTTCTTCAGCACTCTGCTCCAGAATTTCACCTTCTCTCTGGTTGGGGACACCAAAGATACGGATGTAATGTCTTTGTTTATGGACTTCAGAAATAATCAATATCCCCTTATACAAGCTGTTAAACGTTCAGTGGACACTTGTGGTCAATAATTAGGAGAAAGTACCTACATTAAAGATAGTCAAATAAAGCATGTGGGATATTACATTTAAAGGCAATCTTAAAAATAATGTAGAATACAAATGTAATAATTTTTATAGCAAAGGTAGCTATCCTAACCTCTTATCTGATGACATATTTTGGCACAATTAATAATACTTCTGAAATACTTAATAGCTTCCCCCCCCCAAGCTGTATCCACCAAACTTTCAATATATAATCTATACTGTAGATTTAACTATGCAAGGCTAGAAGTATTATCACAAATTGATGTTGTGGACTAATCTATATTTGAAGGTAACATGGAAGATCTTGTATTGGTACACTTTGGCTAAATGCAAGGTTGAGTCATTTTCTGTTGATATCTAATGGTTGTTTTAAAGACTGGCAGAATGAATATTGTATATGATTCAACTATAATATTTGCTATATCTAATCTCTGATAAATAACCTTATTGTTGTGGGTAATAAAGAATTAAAACATATAATTTCAGAAGATAAATGGCTCCAGGTGTACAAAAAGCAGAAAATAAATTTTAGGATTTCAAAATGGAAGCCATTCCTTTGTTTCATGTTAAACTTTATTAAACTCAAAGGGTTCGTGTTCTTTTTTTGTCCACTACTGATAAAATATCATCAAAAAGCAAATAAATTGACTCAAGGAGATTCTGCCTACAAAATGGAATTAATCAACAACCCAGTTACATGAATCTTAAATAGATATATTATGCAGAATGCCCTCAAGGATATTCTTGTTGTGATTATAGTATTTGATGATGGTCAAAACCTGACCAAAATAAAACAAATATCCTTCAAAAATATTTCAAATTCAATTTGATGCCTTGATCAAATTGATCTTTGATCTTCTTTTATTCTTTTTTGCTAGCTTTTTTAAAATTTGAAATTATTTTAATTAAACCAGTTGTTATCAAATCAGAGACCACCTGCCTCAAGTCCATATATTAAAAGGTGAGGGTCTCCAGTTCTCCACCCAGAAGCCTCAGTTTACCCACTGTACCATCTCACATCTACTTTGGTGTAGGAACTTGTTAAGTGATCTAAGGTGACCAGACATCCCACTTTTGGCGGGACAGTCCTGATTTTTAATAATTTGTCCTGCGTCCTGTGGGCCGCAGGACAAATTATTTTTAAAAGTCCCAATTTTTGTAGAAAGGATGCCCCGACCCTTTTTTGGCTCCACCATGTGCAAACATTTTCACTCATTTTTCCAGGTCTATCTTTGTCTATAGTGGCTGCATGCCACATAGCTGGTTGGCACATAGCTCAAGAACCATGCCAACAGCGACTCAAGGCAGAGCAAAAGATGATTAGCATGCCTGTTCAAAAGGAAAAAGCACTAATGCCCCTAATTTAGCCACCCCAGTATCAGTGGGTATCGAACTGCTGTTTCCTGATCTTTGGACTTCTGTTGGAAAACAACTATCTGACTCCAGATCTGTTCCTTATCCAGCATTTGGATTCCCAGTATTCCTTTGTGGTTTGTGTGTGATCAATATAAGAAAATATAAATTAAAAACAATTTAACAGAAATCCCAATTTATGTTTAAAAATAGATAAAGAAGATGAGTATTCCATAACAGAGAATCTTTTGCCATGTTCTTCCTGGACAAACATCCATATTACAACATTATGCATTTTGTTAGCAATTTACATTCATATGGTGTACATGTGGGTTTTTTTCTACATGGCAGGAAAAATCCAGAGAAATGCAAATAACAAAAGATCAATGTGCCTGGCTTTTTTCTAGATAAATCAGATGACTAGGCCAGTGGTTCCCAAACTTGGCAACTTTAAGACTTGTGGAGAGCTGGCTGGAGAATTCTGGGAGTTGAAGTCCACAAGTCTTAAAGTTGCCAAGTTTGGGAACCACTGGACTAGGCTGAGCACTGCAGATGTAAGCTCCAATGAAAAATTGAAATTGAACCACAGAAACATAATTTGTGTTGTTGTGGCTGCTCATAGCACTGCAACAAAACAAAACAGATCATGCCAGACCAATCTTATTTCATTATTCAACATAGTGATTAAATTAGTAGACCGGCAAAACATTGTGGACATAATATACTGAGACTTCAGCAAGGCATTCAACAAAGTAGACCACAATCTACTTCTTGGTAAGCTAGAAAAAAGTGGGATAGATAGCATCACCACCAGATGGATTCGTAACTGACTGACAAACTGTACTCAACTAGTAGTCCTTCATGGATCTACATTTACATGGAGGGAAGTAAGTAGTGGGGTAGCATAAGGTTCTGTCTTAGGACCAGTACTCTTCAATATCTTCATAAACGATGAGCGAATAGAACAATGACAATGAGAACAATCAACCAATGGAACAACTTGCCTTTGGAAGTTGTGGGAGCTTCATCACTGGAGGCTTTCAAGAAAAGATTGGACTGCCATTTGTCAGAAATGATGTAGGGTCTCTTGCTTGGGCTTGGGAGGGGGGGTCGTTGGATTAGAAGACCTACTAGGTCCCTTCAAACTCTGTTAATCTGTTAAACCTAATCTTCTGGTGTTCTTCTCACCTTTTGCAAAACTACAGCAAAATCTAGAAGGACGATTTCAAAAATCTATCTAGTTATAAACGTGAAAAATCTGAACTGGATTTTGCAGAAGTGAAATTCTATATCCAGGCAATGGTAAAAGAAATTTCTGTTGGGAAGCTTGAAGAATCATCATTCCAAAATGAAAAAGATATTGATTAAATAAACTTAATAAAAATATAGAAGGAAAAGCAGAGCTGGTAACCAAAATTCTTTTTTTAAAGTTTTATTGTTTTAATTAAACAAAAACACAAAAAAGAATCATCCTTCATTACATCTTGTAGAAAGCGTGTCGATGGGTTACAAATACATTTTGTGTGTTTCTTCCACAATCATTACATATACTTCATTCAAATTGAATTGTACATTTTAAATCAATTTTTTTTACATATTTTACTATCACTGTACCACAATTCTCATTTAATTACCATTATTTAAACGTGTTTTTATCTGAAATCATTTGTATTTAAAGACACAACCACCTACTGGCATTCATTCGCAATTTCAATAAACCTCCAATAACATTACACCTTTATAACATGTTCTGAAACAAAATCAATTAATGATATCTAGGCACACACACACCCTTTTCCCCCAACTCAGAATTTAAAGTTTATATCCAATTTGCTTTTACTAATACAACACATATATGTATATCATTAAAAATTATCCTTCAACATTTCCTTGCTATTATTGTAATTAACTGAAATTTACTTACCATTTATATCACCTCTCTGCTCATCAGGCCCAAAAGAAATTATACCTTTACAGCAAGCTCTAGGCAAGAATGTATTAATAAAATTTTTAGGTCTTTTCCCTAAGTCCCAATTTACAATTTATATCCAAGTTATTTTTACTAATTAAGGTTATCATTTCATTATTATTATTGTTTTTAATTATATGTTAACGAATGAACATTTAATAACAATCTAAAACAAGCTACAAAGTACTAACGTTCCTACTTATTAATCACCAAAAATATCCATTAACATTTCCTTGTTATTATTGTGGTTAACACAAAATTATTTACTATTAATATCACATCTCCTCTCTTCAGACCCAAAGGCATTATACCTTTATAACAAGATCTAAACAAAAAATTATTAATCAAATTTATAGGTCTTTTTGCCAAGTCCTAATTTACAATTTATGACCAATTTATGGGGTTGTTATTTTATTATTGTTGTCATAGTTAATTATATGTTAACTAATATACATTCAATAATAATCTAAAACAATCTACAAAATACTGAAATCCCTTATTAATCACCAAAAATTAACTAACTTTTTATCATCAACTTTCATTATCAACCTGTATCTTTCGAATAGCAAAACAATTTTATCTCTCTTGCCAGTTGTTGTGTCAATTCTCTTTTCAGCTCCTTTATAAAGTTTTTATAAACTTCTGTCTGCACTTCATTGCTTAAAAGATCTCTCAAATAGTCTTGTTGCCCCTTAATTGTTATTAGCATTAGCTTGTCTTTGGTTGTCAAACTTATTTTTAAAAAGGTTTCTCTTCTTAACTCCATCATTATCACCCTTTTTTTCTCCTGTATCTTGAAATCTGGGATAAAGCTCCAAATTGTCAAATTCACTTTTCCATCTTCCCTTCTTTCGACTTTCACCCATATTTGCTCAATTAATAAGTTCATCTACTGTCTTGTCTTTATCTTCTATATTTTCATTCTCTTCTTTAATTTGGGGGGCTCCAACCCCATTATCTTTTGCTGTGAGAAAAAATATTCTATCCAACTTCTTCTCAAATCTCCCAAATCCTTCCAAAAAATTTTGAATTCTAGCCAGGATGTTTCAAAATTTTAAGGTTTCCTCATCTGGATATTGATCTAGAAGGAAAAAAAAGAGTCTGATAGCCACTGCCACTCTAGCCTTCCAAGCCTATTTGTGTGTGTGTGTGTGTGTGTGTGTTATATATGTCTTTGGTTATTCAGGTTTTCTCCCGCATAAAATTGGAAGTATCTTGGTGACGTTTTGACGAAGTCTCATTCATCATCTTCAGGCTTCGTGCTTCCAGGAGCAATGTGAGATCTCAGCTGTTTCTTCCTTTTTTTTTTTAATATATATTTTATTATGTTTTCATTCTATACAATCACATATTCACTGTGCTTAATCAGGGCATATAACATTAAAATGCCCTCTACAATACAAACCCAGTATACCACCTTGACCTGCCATACACCCTCTTTCAACCCCCTCCAACTTTCATTCTTCCTTCTCACACACCCCTCTACACCTACTTCCCCTCCCCTTCTTTTAACGACCCTATCACACCCTCTCCATACCCTCCCTCCCTTCTCCTCCTCCTCTCTCTCACCCTCTCCACCCTCCTTCTTCTTTCACTCGACTCTTTCCTTCGGTATCTATTACCTTCCAGTATATTCGGTTTGTTCTATTTTCGCACTAACATTGAAAAGCCACAGTATACAAATACAATCATGGAATTTAACACATATTGTATTTCCCCCCTCCCCCCTCCCCCTGAATCCCCACCTCCCTTCCCTCCCCCCGACTTCCCAAAGACCATACGTGGTATAACTTTTGAACAATCACAGTCTAAAATATCTCTACATTGAACTCAGCTTCTTACTGTTATCCAAATTTTAAACAATTTAAATTATTACTGATACTAAGCATAAGCTATCTGGAGTTTCTTAGTCCCATATTTACTTTTTATGTAATCAATCCATTTTTTCCAGTCTCGTTTATATCTCTCGTTTGAATGTTCTTTGAGATATGCAGAGATTTTGGCCATTTCGGCTAAGTTCATAACTTTCAAAGTCCATTCTTGAATTGTAGGTAAATCTTTCTTCTTCCAATACTGCGCCACCAAGAGTCTTGCTGCCGTTATTAAATACAGAACCAAATTAGTCTCTGCTGCTGTAAAATCAATACATATACCCAGTAAAAACAACTGGGGGGTAAATTTTATCCTTCTTTTAAAGATGTTTTGCAGGATCCACCATATTTTTATCCAAAATGCCTTGACATTACGACATGTCCACCATATATGAAAATATGTAGCATCACAAGAACCACATCTCCAACATTTAGGTTGAACATTTGGATACATAGAGGCAAGCTTTTTAGGATCTAGGTGCCATCTATAAAACATCTTATAAAAATTTTCTCTCAAGTTTTGTGCTTGTGTAAATTTCACATTTCTTACCCAGATTCTTTCCCATGTTTCAAGCATTATTGGTTCCTCGATATTCTGAGCCCATTTTATCATACAATCCTTAATCAGTTCCGTTTCAGAATCCATCTGTACTAATACATTATATATCCTCTTTATATGCATTGAGCTTTGATCTCTTATTTGTTTAAACAAGTTATCCTCAACTTTTACAAAGCCAATTTTTTGATCTATTTTCCACCTAGCCTGTAATTGACCATACTGAAACCACGTTTGAACTACCTTCTCTTCTTTAAGTACCTCTAAAGATTTTAGTTCCATCACCCCTCTTTCTGAGATAAGAAGTTGTCTATAGGTGGTTCTATCGTGTTTTTGTTCTACATTCATATTTTCAATTGCATGTCTAGGAATTGCCCACATGGGCACTTTATCATTTAATTTATGTTGATATTTTTTCCAAACCCTCAATAAAGCATTTCTTAAGATGTGATTTTTAAATTTCTTATCCGTTTTTTTGTTAAATAACAAGTAAGCATGCCAACCATATAACAAGTCATATCCCTCGATATTCAAAATTCTGTCATTAGTTAGATGAATCCAATCACTAATTGCAGATAATGCCACTGCGTCATAGTATAATTTTAAGTTAGGTAATTTCAATCCTCCTCTTTCACGTGCATCTTGCATTATTTTCATCTTTACCCTCAGCTTCTTTCCTGCCCACACAAATTTATTGATACCCTTCTGCCATTCTAAAAGATTCGCATCTCTTTTAAGTATTGGTAACATTTGAAAAAGAAATAAAAATTTTGGTAAAATGTTCATTTTTACTGCCGCTATTCTACCCAGCAAGGACAAATGCAGTTTTTCCCACCTTTTCAACACCAACTGTATACTATGCCAAAGTGATTCATAATTATACTTGTATAATTTCCCATTTGAGATTAAAATATTAACTCCAAGATATTTAACTTTTTTAACTACCTCACATCTTAGCATCGCCCCCAGTTCTTCCTTCTGTTTGATAGTCATATTTATAGCTATTATTTTGGTTTTTCCTAGATTTATTTTAAATCCCGAGACTTGACCATATTGATTGATCGTATTCAATAATACCCTACTAGTTTCCTGCGGTTGTTCCAATATTATAACCAGATCATCCGCAAATGCACGGACTCTATATTCTTGCTGTCTAATTTTAATCCCTTTTAGACCGCCTAGGCCCCGTATCTTATTCAACAGTATTTCCAAAGTTATAATAAACAATAATGGGGACAGAGGACAGCCTTGTCTTGTACCTTTTTCAATTTGAAAGGAGTCTGTCAGACTTCCATTGACAATGATCTGGGCTGTTTGCTGCTGATATATTGCACCAATTGACCGTAAAAAGCCATCTCCTATCTGCATTTTTTGCAATGTCTTCAGCAGGAATTGCCAATTAACTCGATCAAAGGCTTTCTCCGCATCCAGAAATATGAATGCGGCCGGAATTTGATTGTTCTTTCCCAGGTATTCTAAAGCGTTGATAATTAATCTAACGTTGTCCTTCATCTGTCTGCCCTGTATAAAACCAGTTTGATCGGTATGTATCAGTTGTTGAATTACCCCCATTAGCCTATTTGCTAATATTTTAGTAAAAATTTTATAATCTACATTGAGTAATGAAATAGGTCTGTAATTTTTTGGTTGGGTAAGGTCTTGGTCTTCTTTGGGTATCAACGATATGAACGCAGTCTTCCACGAAGGAGGCACTTTCTCTCCCGATTGAATTTTATTGAATAGTTCTCTGAGGGGTTCTACCATTTCTAACTGTAGATTTTTATAATAAACAGCTGTTAAACCATCTGTGCCTGGTGCTTTCCCTAACTTTAATTGTTTAATTGCCTGCAAAATTTCCCCAGAGGTTATAGGTTGATTCAGCTTATGCCTATGTTCTTCTCTAACTAGGGGGATTTTCTCTTTATCTAGGTATTTGTCTATATCTCTGTCCTTAATTTTATCCCCTTTATACAACTCTGTAAAAAATTCCCGAAATACCTTTTGAATCTCTTCCTGTTGAAACACTTCCTTCCCTCTGTAACACAATTTGGATACATTTCGAGCTTTCCTTTTTTTTCTAATCTGATAAGCCAACCACCTACCGGGTTTATTTGCATTGCAGAAAGTATTATGTTTAGCATATAATAAACTAGTAGCTACCTGGTCAGAGATCAGCATATCAAACTGAGATTTTAATATAGCAATTGTTTCCCTAATCTTTGTATCTCCTGGATTCAATGTTAATTCTAACTCTTTCCCTTTAATTTCCTCTTCCAATTCTTTTCGTTTTTGCCCTTGTTTGTGTCTATGTATTTTGTTTATATTCATTAATACTCCTCTCATATACGCTTTGCTTGCATCCCATACATATTCCAAAGATGTACCCTTGTTCATATTGAGAACAAAATATTCCGATAGCAATTTTTTACAATCATTAACATACTTTTCATATCTAAATAAATTTTCATTCAACCTCCAGGACCTTCTTGCCTGGGCCACCCTTCCCAATTCCATCCATACTGGATTATGGTCTGAAAGAACTCTCGCCATAATCTTTGTCTTCTTCACCCTACAAAGTAAATCATTTGTAATTAGTATAAAATCAATCCTTGAAAGAGATTGATGTCTATTGGAAAAAAAGGTAAAGTCATATTCTTCTGCATGCCTTTCGCGCCAAGCGTCTCGCAATTCAAAATCGTCCAGCATGTCAAAAAAGGGTTTGGGTAACTTAGCTCGAAATTTGGTGTTCGGGTGAGCTGTCTTCTTATCTCTTTTGGTGTCGATCACGCCATTCCAGTCACCCAACAATATACAAGACTCAAAGTCCCACTGTACTAATTTAGCGTGAAGATTTCTATAAAATCCATCTTGTTGTTGATTAGGAGCATAAATTCCCCAAAGTAACGTCTTTTTCCCTTCTAAGATTAAATCTAATGCAATATATCTTCCAAAGGGATCTGCTTCAATTAGCTCAGCTTTAATGTCTTTTCTTAAATATACTACTATGCCATTTTTCTTTTCCATGGCTGAGGTCGCAAAATGTTGGCCCAATTTGGGGTTAAACAAATATTTTTGATCGGTTGATTTGATATGAGTTTCTTGCAAGCAAATTATGTCATTCTTAAACTGTTTGAGATAATGAAATATTTTCTTTCTTTTCTGTGGAGAGTTCAGTCCGTTAACATTCCATGTCAAAATCTTAGTTGTCATTTTTGGTTGCCTGAAGCTTTTTTAGAGCCTCCCGCAAGGCCTGTCTCACCTTTGGTTTGGCTCCTCCCACAGCTTCTGAGCTTGTTGCAGTAGCTCCTTGATCAATGGCCAACGAATGTTGAGATTGTTGCATAGTAGCTTGTTTATCCGTTTGTCTGGTGGTCTTACGGTTGGATCTTTTTTCCTTGACTCCTTGCCCTTCCGGAAGAGGGAGATGATACATTTTATCTGATGGTTGTGTGGTTTGCTGTTTATCTTGTTCGTCTCGTGGTTTTTCACCATATCCCGAAGGTTCAGGGTATCCCATCTTCAGAATCCTATGATAGAAATCACGAGCTTTCCATACAGAGCTGAGACGATATCTTTGTTTGTCCATTGTAACTGTAATACCGAATGGGGCATCCCATCTGTACTGTATCTGACGCTTTCTGAGCTCTTCCACCAGAAAAGCATAATCTCTTCTGGCTCTTAGCATCTGAGGTGGTATTTCTTTCAAAACAATCAGGTCCTGTCCACCAATTTGAAGCTTAGTATTGTAAGACTCTTGTAGTATTATATTTCTAGATTCTCTTGTAACAAAGTATATTACCACGTCTCGGGGAAGTTGCCTTTGTTTTGCCGCCCATGAGTTAACACGAAAAATCCTGTCAATCTGCCAATCAAAATTGGATCCCGGTTTTCCCACCAGACGGTCAAAAGCTTCAGAAAACATTTGCTTTAAGTTCTCCTGCTTTTCTTCACGCAGCCCCCTCACTCTTAATGCAAGCTCCATCTGCTTATACTGTATCATAATAATTTGTTTTTCAGCATTGTCAATTTTTTGTTCCACCATTTCAGTTTTGGATATCAGGTTAGTTTTAGCTTCATTGAGAGTTTCTAAATTATCTTCCATTCCAGAAATATATTCTGTTATCACATTTACAATTCCCATCATATTATCATTCATTTTAGTGACCCTGGTATCGAATTTGTCATATAGAACTTCCATCTCACTCCTTATTTCATCTTTGAAATCTTTAATCATTTCTTGATTCTGTTCTCTGAAATCTTTAAACATTTCTAAGTTCTGTTCTCTGGATTCTTTGAACATTTCCAGAAAAAATTCTTTTGTTAGTACATCTCCACTAGGGGGCATAGATGGTGGGGGCTGCAACTTTGTACCAGGTATGGGAGACATTTTCGGAGGTAATTTGACAGAGGTTGATTTGGATGCCATTATATTTTGGTTTTAATTATTTGTTCTAAATTACTAATCCACTGTGCTATGTGGAGAAAAAGAAATTCCTCCCCCCCCCTTTTTTTCCTTCTTTTTTTTTTTTCAAGGGGTTTTACGGAGGATTTCAAAAGAGAAAGTCCGTTTGGAATGTTTGGAATGTCTCTTTATCAACAACAAAGCGTCTTGAAAACTTTAAGTGAGTAGCTCTATTTGAATTATAAGAAATTATTTCTTTGATTCTGTAGCAGGAAGCCGGAGATAACAAATGCAGAAGCTGTAAACGCCATTTTGAAAACAATTAAACAAAAGAGGTTTTTATAACATTGAAGCTGGTATTTCCGATAGAGAAAAGTTTTAAAGTTCACAAGTTGGTCTTTGCTCGTATTGATTTTTAATAGTCTCTTTTCTAAAGATTGTCCTAAGGGGGAGGGGTCCTGTCTAATGCTGTGAATAACAGCTGCGAAGTTCAGGTCGGAGTTGAATGACTCAGCTTTGGGTTGATCCTCCCCCTCCGTCCACAGCTCACAAAAAAAACAAACTGTGAACTTCAAAGAAGATTCTTACCAGCTGAGATTCCTCACTGCTTTTTTCTTGTCTGAAAAAAGAGTTATCTTCTTGATATTGAGCAGATAACGAACCTGAATTCTGGGGGCAGCTCTGTTAAGCTGCCGACCGGCGACAGGCCACTCCCTGGAAGTCAGCTGTTTCTTCCTTTTAACTGCCAGTGGGGGTTTGAGTTGATTGGGTGGGAGCTTGGCTGTGTTCTGATTGGGTAGAGGTGTGCTCTGATTGGTTGGGGGTTTGTGTTTCATGTAAGGATAGGAGGGGTTTATATATATATATATATATATATATATATATATATATATATATATATATATATATATATATATATATAAAACATACACACAAACACACACACACACACACACACACACACACACACACACACACACACACACACACATATATATATGTGTGTGTGTGTGTATATATATATAACATATATATATGTTATATTTGTGCTGATAAATAAATAAAGGGAGACTAGTATAGATCTATTTCAAGCTATTTAGCTCTCATCAGCTAGCCATACCCTTACTGGGATTCAAACCTGTGCTATATATTACATCTTAGGCAAACGTCTTAGCCATTAAGCCACAGGTCTCCTCCTTATCAGCTGAAGCCAGGGAGGAAGGTATATATTTAGTGTCACAACCCCTGGTATGCCCCAATAATGGGAGGAAGCTAACTGCTTCCATTATCTGTCAATCGGCTCGTCACAAGAGTCCATCACAATAGAAACCCAATATTTTTACTGTTGTCTTTGTTATATTTGTGTTATATTTGTGCTGATAAATAATGGCTAAGATTTTTGTCTAAGATGTAATATATAGCACAGGTTCGAATCCCAGTAAGGGTATGGCTAGCTGATTTATTTATCAGCACAAATATAACACAAATATAACAAAGACAACAGTAAAAATATTGGGTTTCTGTCATGATGGACTCTTGTGACGAGCCGATTGACAGATAATGGAAGCAGTTAGCTTCCTCCCATAATTGAGGCTTACCAGGGGTTGTAAATATATATATATATATATATATATATATATATATATATATATATATATATATATATATATATATATATATATATATATATATATATATATATATATATATATATATATATATATATATATATATATATATATGAAGTTAACTTAAGCACAAGTTCTTTTATACTCTTCAAAGGAGAAGCGTTCTAGCTTTTTCTTTCCTTTCCTTCTCTTGCCAAAATATTTTCCCAGAGCACCTGCAAAAAACAATCAGATTTTGTAAGCAAGTTACAAACCCTTCAGTTACAAAGTAGTAAGATCAAATAGGAATGAACAAAGGATACATTGTTTCAAAGAAAGAACTCCAGACTTTGGCTTCCGAATGGCAGATTCAACTTTTTCATACTTTTCTCAATCTTATAGAAAACAAAAGTCTTTAGTGGAATTTAATAACAAACAGGGAAGAATTTGTTAAAATAAAAAAGAGTTTTAATTTAAGCCAAAAAAATAAGGTGATAAAAAATAGAGGGAAAAAATATCAATCCATTCACTTCAAGCGGAGAAACAGGAAATGTTACGGTCATTTCAATCCACAAAATATTGTTACAAGAAAAAACAAAAACTTTCCAAGGCAGTCAAATAAGAATTAAATTCACCGCTTTATTCTTTTACTTAAAGGACTAATTTATCTTTTTTTTTTAAAGTTTCTTTGGCAATCTTTCTCAGAATAAAAAAAAACCTCACCTGATGGACTCACTTTCACCTCTTTCCTTCCAGAGCCATCTCCGACTTCATCAGCCTGGGGGCTGCCTGTTTGCCACCAGCTTAAAGCGCTTCCCTTGGGTCAATCAGGGACATTGCAAAGTCTTTGTCTTCCTGTTCACCGTCTCTATGGGATGGTTTAGGTCCTGCTGGACTGTCCAGTGGCAAAAGTGTCAATGGTGGTCTCGGACTGTCAAGACCGCAAGTTGTGTTCTCGCGACGTTGGCTCCTCCTTCAGGCCCTGACCAAAATTCTTGTAGAAAAAAAATGCAATGCAGAACTATCATTCCATATTCTGAGAGAAAACAATTCAAATGAGAAAATGGCACAACACTCCACAAGTGGGAATGGGAGAAAGGCAGAAAGAGATCAGATTATGTGATGTCTCTTTATCCTGATTTTTATCTCATTTTCTCTGGAAGCATTCAGATTACAGTGCAACAAATGAGAATAATCAAGGAAAAGAGCTTTACTTCATTGATCCAGAGTGTCTTGTAGTGGTGAACAGCAAATTTTCTGCTGAGTTTCTCTGCTATCAAATTTCAGTAAAAGTACCATAAATATCATCTAATTTTGTAGTTTTAGACCTTTCAGAATATTCTTTCAATATTTTGGACTGACTGAAATTTCCAAGCACTATTACATTTGTTGATCTGATCCTTCTGAAATAAATTAGGGAATGTGCTGTTCTGCTAAATGAGTTATTGCATAAGCAAGTCTTTTTTTACCATCACTAAACCTGGCCATATCCAAACAATGAATGTGACTATTGGAGATACAATTCCTCCTCCTAATACAATTAGGCCTCTTCCTAAGGGCCAAATGCTTTTACTGACCTATCTATGTAACTCTTGGCATACGACTCATAACATCCACGAGAGAAAATTATTCATAAAACAAGCAGAGAGATCTCTGATTTGTAAAAGAAGGGCTATTTTTTTTCTCAGAATTATGGAGAATTGGAGTATGTGGACCAAAGCAGGCACTATATAGAGAATAGCTTAACCATAAGCTACATAAAGCCAGGAAAATACAGTTTTTGAAAGGGGTGTTAAACAAATATAAAAATTATGGAGACAGGACAGAATATGTTTCAAAGTAAAAGACTCAGTTCATGTTGGGTTCTGCTGTTTGATAAACATTAAAATTTAACTAACCTTGAAGGGATTTCCAAAGTCCACCCAGTCAGATTTCAGGGGAATCCTTCCTGCATGAATTATCTTTTCCTGATGACCCCACTAGTGACAGTGAAACACAATTCACTCTTCATAAAGAGTAGAACAAGGCAAACGCAAGAAACATTTTAATTTGCAGATTGTCTAGAATTCAGGGCATGGACTAATCAAGTAAGTAGCTGGAAGTATGCACAATATTTGAAGGATTAGATGAAGCAATTATTTTAGATATATTTTTCCAAAAAATGCATATGTGATCCTAATAAGATCTTAAATTCTAAGGAAATGTTCCTAATCATGAAAGATCATGATTACCAAAATCTTGCATAGTGAATTTGTATACTTAAATAGCATGGTCCTGTGCATTCATTATCTAGAGTCTAATCCTTCTTGCTGAATTATAGGTGCTGTGGATAATTTGGCTGAGGGTTTTTATTTCTCCTGCTAATATAGATAAAAGCAGGCCTACCCACTGGTAAAACAAAACTATCGCTTTGCATTTTTCAGGCTTGAAATTAGAAAATACAGGGTAATAAGATTAAATGGTACTTATATTTTCATGAATAAATTATTAATATAGAAAAACCATAGTTTAATGTTGGTTGGTAAATCTCCTCCTGTTAGGCACAGGAGACATTTCTTTGTGGTGTTACTTTAAACTGGCTCAGACCTCAAGTCTGTTGAAGCAATTTTTAAAAGGGTTTGGGGAATTGAAAATCAAGTTTATTTTTATCTCAGGCAGTTTGCATTCAGTTCGTGCTCACAGTACTGAATTCAATACCTTAACAAGCTGGTGACAGGAAAAATCTTAAGACTCACAGAATTCAAAAGTTATTTGGGTTATCTGAAGGACTGCCTCTTCCCAGTTACATCTGCTCCAGAGGTGGTATTCAGCAGGTTCTGACAAATTCAGGAGAACCAGTAGTGGAAATTTTGAGTAGTTCGGAGAACTGGTAGATACCACCTCTGACTGGCCTCGCCCCCATCTATTCTCTGCCTCCCGAGTCCCAGCTGATCGGGAGGAAATGGGGATTTTGCAGTATCCTTCCCCTGGAGTGGGGAGAGAATGGAGATTTTACAGCCACACCCACCAAGACACGCCAAGCCATGCCACACCCCTTAAGCCACGCTAACAGAACCAGTAGTAAAAAAAATTGAATCCCAACACTGATCTGCTCATTCATCAGATCAGGCAAGAGAGGGGTGCTGGAGGTGGGGGGGGGAGGTTTTCCATCTCTCAGGAACTGCACATGGTGACCCAAGGAAGCAGGCTTTCTCCTTATGGAACATTCTCCTCCATCAGCTTAGTCAGCTCAGCTCTATCCCTCCTTATTTTCCAGAAATCCCTCAACACCTGGTTTTATCGTGAAAGGACTGGTCACTTTTTGAAGTTGCTCTTCTGCTAATTGAATTGTGTATGTGTGAATCTGTGTTTGCGTGTGTGAATATGATTGGTTTCAGCATGTTATTTTTATACTTTCTTTGCTATATGTGAGTGGCCGCCAACCTTTGGCCATCAGGGACTGGTTCTGTAGAGAGTAGTTTCTCCATAGATCGGAGGGAGAGTGGTTTTGTGTACTGCCTACATTCTGCGGATGTGGCTTTGCCTGTTTGTGTGGCCTGGTTTCTGACATGCTGCAGCCCTGTGCTGGTCCATGGACTGGGGGTTGGGGACCCCTGCTGTACACAACCTAGAATCACTTCTTATGAGATAAGCAGTCGCATAAATTTGATAAGAAAATCAATAAACAAATGTTAATGAATTGCTCTTTCATATCCTGTAATTTGTAAATGGGGCTGCATGGGTCATCAACTCTTTGAGGTTCACAAGTTAAGTCTCACCTCCACATACATACAAATACTTTATGCACATTTATGGCTTCAATGAGTGAATTCCCCATTTCCAACCATTCTGAAATCAGTAATCTGCTTTCCAATAAGAGATTTAAAGTAAGTTTTGAATGAGCTTTAAATCCTAAATGGCATAACATCATTGTGTAATTTTTGAGTTCAAAGTCTTCCTGAATTTTTTTTTACACTGCCAGTGGCCAACAATTATCTTCAGATCCTCACCTTGGATAGTTACATAAAAAGTAAATGTCTGTTTTGTGAACTCCACTTTTATGCTTTTCCCAAAAAGTGTATAGAACCTGTAATTTATTTGTCTTTACAGTCTGAATTTAGGAATGTTGATAAATAATTGCCCTGTAGTGATAGAAATAAAAGAAAACATTGTTTAAAAAAAGTTAGAGCAAGTATGGAATTTAGATTAAATAGTGGTTTCAGTTGGTCTTCTTCTTTCAACCGTGTCTCATTTAAACAGCTTCTGGGATTTTTGAAGAGGAAAAGAACTCAGAAGAAGATGGATCTGACATGGGCAGGAGTTCTGCTTCTTCTCTCTATAATTTCCCCCCTTTTTGCATCTTTGTACAAGAGAAGTTTCCAAGTTTCCAAGTTTAATAAAATTTGTATGCCGCCCACTCCCGTTGGGACTCTGGGTGGCTCACAACAAGACAAAGAAACATTTAAAATTTAAAAATAGAAAATACAATATTAAAATTCCACATCATCCATTCCATCTAAGCGGGGCTGGATATCAATCAGAAAAGGGCAGCTTCCCCCTGGACCTGCTCCATGGCCTATTCTGGGGAACATCTTTCAACGAGATGTTTTACCTCTGAATAAATCCTATAAAAAGGTAAGGTTAACTAACTATTGTAGTTTACAATGGATATTTGATGTTGCCAAAATCCCTTCTACATATTTGATTTGATTTGATTTATTGCATTTCTATGCCGCCCTATTCCCAGAGGGACTCAGGGCGGCTCACAAACCAAAATAGGGGGGGGAGAATACAAACAAGAGGAAAACAACAGACAAACAACTACAACAATTTAAAAACAATCAACAACCACACAATTCGAGCGGGGACGAGAATTCGTCAGCCCCAGGCCTGTCGGAATAGCCAGGTTTTAAGGGCTTTGCGGAAAGCCTGAAGGGTGGTGAGGGTCCAAATCTCCATGGGGAGTTCGTTCCAGAGGGCCAGAGCAGCCACAGAGAAGGCCCTCCTCCGGGTGGTAGCCAATCGGCATTGGCCGGTAGATGGAATTTGGAGGAGGCCTAGTCTGTGGGATCTAATAGGTCTGTTGGAGGTAATTGGCAGCAGGCGGTCTCTCAAGTACCCAGGTCCAATACCATGAAGGGCTTTATAAGTGATGACTAGCACCTTGAAGCGTATCCGAAGACCAATAGGCAGCCAGTGCAGCTCGCGGAGGATAGGTGTAACGTGGGTGTACCGAGGTGCACCAACAATTGCTTGCGCGGCTGCATTCTGGACAAGCTGAAGTCTCCGAATGCTCTTCAAGGGCTGCCCCATGTAGAGCGCATTGCAGTAGTCCAGTCTTGAGGTCACAAGGGCACAAGTAACTGTTGCGAGGGCCTCCTGTTCAGATAGGGACGCAATTGGTGCACCAGGCGAACCTGGGCAAATGCCCCCCTGGTCACAGCCGACAAATGGTGTTCTAAAGTCAGCTGTGGGTCCAGGAGGACTCCCAAATTATGAACCCTGTCTGAGGGGCATACAGTTTAAACCCCCAGCCTGAGAGATGGAATACTTGGCCAATTGTTGGGAGGGAAACACACCAGCCACTCGGTTTTGTCTGGATTGAGTGCAAACTTGTTAATCCCCATCCAGACCCTAACAGCCTCCAGGCACTGACACATCACGTCAACCGCTTCACTGAGTTGGCACGGGGCGGACAGATACAACTGCGTATCGTCCGCATACTGGTGATATTTTATCCCGTGCCGTCGAATGATCTCACCCAGTGGCTTCATGTATATGTAAAACAGGAGGGGGGACAGGACCGAACCCTGTGGCACCCCATACTTCAGGGGCCTAGGGGTCAATCTCTGCTCTCCAACCAACACCAACTGCGACCTATCCGAGAGGTAAGAGGAGAACCACCGAAGGACTGTGCCCCCCACCTCCACCTCACGTAATCGTCGCAGAAGGATACCATGGTCGATGGTATAGAAAGCCGCTGAGAGGTCAAGGAGCACTAGGACGGAGGCATGACCCCCATCCCTGGCTCTCCAGAGATCATCGGTCAGTGCAACCAAAGCAGTTTCCGTGCTCTAGCCAGGCCTGAATCCAGACTGAAAGGGGTCTAGATAATCGGTATATACAATTAAGTTGAAAAATAGGTTTGAACAACTGTACACTGCTGAGAAGATGCCTGATGAACTGTTGCAGGAAAATTCAATGGACCATTATTGGAATTGCAGAAGAGCACATAACTTATAAGAAGTCAGAGAAAAAGTACAAATAATTTTAAGGTGAAACCCGTCAAAATAGCTCAGCAAGGAAAAGCAGCCAAGGCAGAAAGCAAATGGGAAGAAGCATCTAAACTGTTTCTGAAAATGTTGAAGAGTACTGGGCCTAAAACAGAATCTTGGGGTTCCTCCCCCTGCTCCAGTGGTGGAATTCAAATAATTTAACAACCGGTTCTGTGCCCTAATGATTGGCTGGGTAGGTGTGGCTGTGTATGTGTGTCATGTGACTGGGTGGGCATGGCCAACTCAATGTCACTGCACTAAGTGTACATGCCCTAACATTATTACCACATTTAAACATACATTATGATACATAGCAAATAAAGCTATTTGGGGAAGCAAATGCTCACATATTATACAATGACCTCCAACTTAGAAATAAAAATATTTCTCATTAAATCACCAACTGGAGTCCTCTGTAAGGATCCCAAAGAGAAGAGGTGCCTGGTTATATGCATCTCTAATCTTTGCCTGGGTAATGGCAAAGAAAGGCGCGTTCAAAGAACAAATGCCATAACACCCAAGAGAAGGAAGGCAGAGAAGACAGGGAAGGCAGAGGGCTACCGGGTTTCCCCGAGAAGACACTCCCTCCTTCCGAGCCTTGAGGCCGAGGCTACCCACCCACCAAGAATGTGCAAATGCTTGCTCACTTGGCTGTCATAACCACATTGTGAATGTCTAGATAGGTCATCACTAAGGTGTCAGACCCTTTCTGCTGCTGGCTTGCTGAGGCTGTGGGCTCCTGCTTCCGGAGCCACTCTCTGGCAGGTGGCCACTTCTCCCAGTTTGAAGACAAAGATTAGCTGAGAAATCTTTTTAGACTTCAGTGCTGTATCCTGATTAAACAGGATATTTTATTATTTATTATTTAAATTTTGGGGCTACCCAACTTCACCACAACTCCAAGTAGTTAGAAATCACAAAAAGTGTGAAACAAAACAACAGGCATTTAAACCACTATTTTAGCCCAAAGCTACAGTTGCATCTAATTCTGGGCAAGACATTTTAAGAACGATATTAAGAAATGGAAGCATGTCTTTAGTGGATCAACCAAGTTGATAAATTTTTCTACGGAATGGTTGGAAGCCTTTGTTTTGTATAGCCTAGAGATCTGTAGGAAGATACCCTTCAAGTATCTGAAAGTGAATGTGGTGAATCCTTGCTTGGGATTTGGGACTGAGAGAAGAAGAGGTGGGAGAAGATCTTGGCTTCCAACCCACCAGGATTATCAACTGCAGAGCTTGCTTGCCTCTGTTCCCAGCCTTCTCTGCAGTGCAAAATAACAGCAACAAAAAAGCTGCAGTCAAGTTTTCTGCAGCATCATGTGGATCTCCTGGAGCGGAGGAGAGGGAGAGAGAGGCTGCCTGGCTTCCCGCTCTTCCTCCCTGGAAAGGCAGCCAGAGCATATTAGACATTGATTCCATTGTTTAGAACTTTTTGTGACAACAAGAGTATGGAGTAACAAGTCTCAAAGGACTTTCCCAGTGTGAGGTTTGGCTATCTTTTAAAAGCCCATGTCAGCAGTTTCCTCCAGTGAGCAATGCTTCCATTAATAGTTTTCCATAGAGAAAGTCCTGATATGCTGAACAAACTTGTCTGCCATTCCACATGTTAAAGATACCCTTTAATCTCATTCTCACTGGATTCTTGCTTGTTTTGTAAGATTAACTTTCTCTCTGGCCAGGTAATCTCCCTCTCCCTCTGCTATCTCCCAGGGAGAGCCGGGTAATGCCACAGAAGCCTCTACCAAAGGTTTTTTGTTGCTGTTGATTTGCATGCACGTCAAGAGCTGGGAACAGAATAAGCAAGCTCTGCAGTTGGGAATCCCGGCGGCTTGGAAGCCAGGATCTTCCTCCACCTCCCCTCCTCTTAGTCCCAAATCCCAAGCAAGGATTCTTATCTGCCATTCCATATGTTAAAGACTTAAAGTTACCATTTAATCTCATTCTTGCTGGGTTCTCACTTGTTTTGTAAGTGGCCTTTCTCCCCTACCTTCCTGGGAAAATCATGTGATGCTATGGAAGGAAGCTGCCAGTGGCTGCCAGCCAGCGAGTGGCTCTGGGAGCAGGAGCAGGAGCCCACAGCCTCAACAGACCAGCAATGGAAAGGCCCTGGTGTTCAGCTTTGGGGCATGGAAGAAATGCATGTATTGGGCCACTTCTTCTCACCAGGGCTTCCTTGCAGAGAGGAAGGCAGGAGGAGCACTGTGCGAACCAGCCAGCCTAGGCCGAGCTCACCGGGTGCTCCTGGCCAGTCCCCCTTGAAGAAATTATTGCCCCTGGCCCATGTCACAAAGAGAGGCTGGCCACGCATGCCCCCAGCCACTGTCTCTCCCAACCTGCCTAGGAGCTCTGGGCTGGGCAGCGGTTTGACTTTCCCAGATGTCCTCAAACCCTGATCCTCACCTGCCCTGCCCTTACTTCCATATCTGGTGGCAGAGAGAAATGCGAGCCAGACTGAGCCAGCACCACTTGTCCCCCTTCCCCACCATGCATCTCGCCTCCACCCAGACTCTCCATGCTGCTGGGCCTCACCTGCTGTGGCTGCTAGCAGATGGGAGTGGTCAGTGGCTGCGAGGTTCCACCACTCACATCACCCTTCTGCCAGCTGGCCCTTGGCAACCCGCCAGCCCAATAAGATTATGGGAGATCCGGAGCCCAAAAGATGGCCAATCCTCAATGTGTCCCCCACCCCAGGCCAAGTGCAGCAGGCTCAGAGCTACTTGTCTCCCTCCCCCACCATCGGTCTTACCTTCTCAACCCAAATGAGAGGCGAAGGAAGGCTCACCAGGCAGGCAGGTAGCTGGTCTTGGTGGGAGGAAGGAGAGAATCATGAAGGAAGACTTGGCAGGGAGCTGGGTTGTATGGTGGGTTGGGGCAAAGGCAGGCAAGTGGGCTGAGCCTCAGGCGGCCATGTGGTTGACGCAAGGGAACTAGAAGTTAGGGACCAAGAGAGCAGGATGGGGCAGGTGGGCTGAGGGGTGGCAGCCAGTGTTATGATTAGCTATTTCTCCAAACTGCAGAAAAAATAATAATTGGTTCACCAGAACCAGTCCTAATTGGTTGAATCAGTCAGCATATTGGCCAAAACAATTTAGGTCCACATTTTATTTTTCCTCTAGGTCCCTCCTCTACCTTTTGGATAACAAAGTTGTCAGCTAACTTTGGTTAGGAATCTGTTCAATCTCCAACTTGCTGCAGAGTTTTTCTGTCAGTTGATATCATTAGTTAAAGTCTCCAATTCCTACCGTGGTATGTTAACATTGGTTAATTGATTAACAAAGTGGTTGGTTGGCCTGTAGTCATTCTTCTTTCTTTTTACATTGACTCATATGGATTCTAGGTTTTCATCCTTGGCTTTCTGTATTTCTGTAGAGATGTAATGATCTTTGATATATAATGCAGCTATACCTCTTTTGTTTGGTCTGTTTCTTTTGAGTAGTTTGTATCCTTCCATCAGTACATTCCAGTCATGAGTTTCATCCCACCAAATTTCAGTGATGGCAACTATATCATATCTATATAATATTTCAAGTTCATCCTATTTCTTCCATAAACTTTGAGCATTAGTATATAGACATTTGAGTTATTTATGTGTTTTGGGTATGTTTCTTAGATTTCACATAGATTTTTAGTAAGCTAAAGAAGGACTAGATTGCATTATGAGGGTTAGTTTTAACGTTGTAAAATATAACATTTCATGTAACTGCTAAAAACAGAACTGCTGCATTTTATTACTTTGGGGCTAGTACAAAGATGGGTTCCTACTTATTCAGTCTGGTTTGGCTGAAAAGTTAGTAATTACGGGGACACATGACAGTACCTGTTCCACCCTCTGTGGCGCCATTTTGATTTTTTGTTTCGCACATGCGTAGATCAATCTTTTTTGAAAAAAATGTAATTCTCCCCCCCTTTTAATGTTGTGCACATGCACAGACCATTTTAAGTGCAGATGCCCTGCGCCCTGCCCCGCCCAGTCACTCCTCACCCTCTGGGTTGCTTCCCTGACTAATCTGCCATGTGGTACATTCCCTGTAGTCCAACTGAGCTGCCTTCTCCGCAGGCCTACAGGTAACTCTCACTAGCCCCACTGAGACATCCCCCACCCCTTCCAGGATCCCCATGAGCCCCAGTTTGGCTCCCAGCAGGCTTCAGGCAGGCCTGCTAGGCCCAAAATAGAGGAAGCCTCCCTGCAGCCCCCTGGGAGCAAAAGCGGGGAGGGTTCAAGAGAGAAAGAAAGAAAGAAATCCTCACCGTTTGGGGATCCCCAAGTGCATGGAGCAGAGAGGTCTTCAAACCTGGGAACTTTAAGACTTGTGGACTTCAATTCCCAGAATTCGGGCTCTGGTGGTTGGAGAATTCAGGGAGTTGAAGTCCACAAGTCTTAAATTTTCCAAGTTTGAAGACCTCCGCTAGCTGCTATCCTTAGGCTCAGGCCAAGCTAATCAATAGTGGAGCTCTAAGAATACCAGGTGATCAGTGGGCATGTTCTCAGTTTCAAAACGTCTGGCTTTTCTTCCTCCTACCAAAGACTACCTGGGGTAATTCACAAGAAAGGAGGAAGGAAGGAAGGAAGGAAGGAAGGAAGGAGAGAGAAGGAGAGAGGGAAGGGAGAAAAATGGAAGGAAAAGTGAATGAGATATGGAGGGATGGAGGGAGGGAGGGAGGGAGGGATGGAGGGAGGGAGGGAGGGAGGGATAAAGGAGAGGAAGGAAGGACCACAAACCTGGCACTAGATGCAGCTTCAGAGGATGCTTTGAACCAGCACTGCAATCCAGGGCAGGAAGAGACCTTAGAGGTCATCTAGTTAAACCCCCGCTCCAGCATTCATCTTGGTTATTTTAGTGCCTCTAATACAGAGGATGCATTCCTAGAAATCCCCAGGTGTTGCCAACCTCTCCACCCTAGTAAAAAAAAAACCTAGCGCAAAAACCTCATGTAGTATTAAAAAGAATAGAAAAAGAATAAAAAGAATAGAAAAGAGGCGGCTGTATATTGTTTAATGGATTGTTAAATTGGCAAAATGGATGGCTAAATTGGCCACGCCCACCCAATCACATGACTGCCAAGCCACTCCTACCCAGTACCATGGCCACCAAGCCACTTCCACATAGTCACATGACTGCCAAACCACACCCACAAAATAAGCGGCTATTTCGTAGTAGCCACGCCACAGTTTTGGTAATAAATAAAATTGAAACCCACCACTGGGCTAGTACATCAGAAATGCAACCAAAGCAGAGTTTTACCTGGAGCAGCCCATGCTATTCTCTACAAGATAGGTTCACTAATCCACAGATATCCATGAAGGCCAATATGACACTGTTTGTCACTCATTAACTAGGATATATATGCCATGTAATGGAACATAATCATATTGTTGTATTCTTTGGCCATTAAAAGTTATTGAACTTTTTGCTTAAACATATTGAAGGTCTTTCTCTATCAAATTTAAGAAGTATTTCAAGCATACCTTAGAATAATTTCACACTAAAATCTTTATCACTTAATTAACTGAAATTTCATCTAATTCTACCTTTAGCTTGCTGCAAAATATGGACCTATATTTACTGTCTGGATCAGATCGAAACCAATGGTTGCTCTTTATAGATATGAGATGGTAAAAGATGCTTTGATAAATCATGCAGAAGAATTTAGTGGGCAAATTGAAACACCTTTGAAGAGGTGAACCTATTTCATAATAAATGTTCATTATCTTTCATTTCCTTATTTTTGTTTTTCTTGAAGTGTCAATAAGTAATTTGAAAATATCTATATGCCAGTTATATTACTGATAGCTATGAATATTTCACTTAAAATCAGGTTTTGTAAAGATGTTGATTTTGTTATGCTTCATGAAGTGGAAGAAAATGTTTTTTCACCATTTTTCTTCCACTCCTGAAATCTGCCCAGATTGCGGTTTACTTGCAAGAAAATATAATCTCCCCTTAAACTGGTCCTCACAACACTTTTCAAAAAAGACACTTTGAAGAGCAAATGACCAATTTCTCATATTTCAGACAGTTTGTGCAAAGGCCTAACTCTCTAGCGAGGGTTGCAGAGGTGGGCTCCTACTAGTTCACACCTATTCGGTAGAACTGGTTCGTCAAATCTACTGAACCGGTTAGAAGAGGTTCCACCAGTGGACCCAGAAAGCAGTCCACACCTACAGAAGAAGTTCCAAAAAATTTTGAAACCCACCACTGGCAAGGATCTTGTAACTTGACAGCTTTAAGACTTGCATGCTTCAATGCCAGAGTTTCTGAATAGCTACTTGGACCGACCTAAGTACTAATTCATAATTTCATATCCAGTCACATGGGCGGCAAGCCACTCCCACAAAGGAGGCCACACGCACAGAGTAGGTTCCAACATGCTGGTCCCAGCCAGGTTTCAGTAATACATACCAGGTCTGCCCCCTCGTCTAATATTGGATCCTGGATGAGGGGAGCTTTGTGAACCACAGATCTGGCATTTAGCAACAACAGCCTGAGACCAGGGCCCTGACAACTCTCGCCATCTGGTCCTGGAGTGGAACTAGTTGTCAGTCTCTGCTCTGCTATCGCTTCAGCTACCATGAAACGGGGAGGGAGGGCATGGTATTTGGGAGGGGTTACTCATTGTGCTGGTGGAAGTTTCTGGAGTCTACCGATTGATTGGACTATGCATGCGTGGGTGTTTCCTGCCAGCTCTAACGGCACCGGCATTCCATCTTCGTGATGCCTTTTGAAGTTATCTTGCACCTGACATTTGGAAGACTTATGATTGGACTGGGTCTATGATGCCAAGGGGTGGGGAATGGGCTATTCTATATATCAACTGTTTTCGCGCCTAATTAACCAGATTTCGCTATGCATTGCCTTTAACCATTTTTAATTAGTAAAAGTACATTGGATTTCTACGCATGGAGTCTCATGGTCATTCTTTCCTAATTAACTAATGGAGAGGAGCTGACAGGTAGAGAAGTCTCAAAATACCTTTCCAGGAGACTATAATCTACCGTGGAAGGTAAAAATTTTCAAGGAGAGAGAGAAAAAAATAAATAAATATGTCTTCGCCAGCTAGTGATGGAGAAAAGGACAAAGAAACCACTGATATCTTGTTTCCTGAAGAATTGGCTCAGCTGGAGATATCGAGCCCTGCTAGTCCCCCCGTTGGTCTATGTCGGAGGGACAAAGAGAGGAGGGGGCAAACTGGGATGCGGCCGTTACCAGAAGAAGACACCAGGAAAGGCCGTTCGAAGCGGGAGCCGAACGAAGACCCCAGGGAAGAGATCTACCTGATTACTTGGAACGGAGGTACTCTGGGCAAAGATTTGGGGAAGGTGAAGAGGCCGAGAGGGGATGGGAGCGAGAAAACACACGAGCAGCTTCACACACCCCCTACCAGGGGTGCTGCCAGGCCAGGGTCCCCCCTCCCCAGAAGACGCCGAATGGCTAAAGTTCCCCCCTTACCTGTGAAATATGATGGAAACCCTAAGAAGCTGGGGTCTTTCATAGCAATAGCAATAGCAGTAGACTTATATACTGCTTCATAGGCCTTTCAGGCCTCTCTAAGCGGTTTACAGAGAGTCAGCATATTGCCCCCAACAATCTGGGTCCTCATTTTACCCACCTCGGAAGGATGGAAGGCTGAGTCAACCCTGAGCCGGTGAGATTTGAACCGCTGACCTGCTGATCTAGCAGTAGCCTGCAGTGCTGCATTTAACCACTGCGCCACCTTGGCTCTTCATCATGCAGGTTTATAATTACATGGAAATCTATGGGCCCGATTTTGAATCAGATACCTTGAGAATACGCATGGTTTTACTTGCATTAGATGGAGAAGCCTCTGAATGGGGCACAGGCTTACACCAATCAAATTCCCCCCTCCTGAGGAATTTCAATGCGTTTATGGGAGCTTTCAAGAGATGTTTTGATGACCCCCTGACTGAGAAACGGGGCAAACTGAAATTTATGACCCTCGCGCAGGAGTACAGGCCAGTGTCCGAGTACATTCAGGAGTTTCAACACCTATGTAATTACATGAGAGGTTGGGGAGAAGAAGCCCTTTTGGACAAGTTTGCTTTGGGTTTGGATGAAGATATTTATCAACAATGTGTTAATCGCCACCTTCCCAAACGCTTGACTGTTTGGTTTGAAAACGCGGCAGACATTGAACTGGACTTAATTAGACTCAAATGTGCTAGGGAGGAGAGGCAGAAGAAAAAAGAGAAAGCTGTGAAATCTCCCCCCCCCAAGCCGCAAAACCCCTTTCGGAAGCAGAGACGAAGGGAGGGGAGGCCCCTCTGGGAAATCCAGACCATTTGTTTGCTTTTGTTGTGGAAAAATTGGCCATCGCGCCCCTGAATGCCGTGCCCAGCTGCCCACGATCGCCCTAACCCCTTCCAAACAGGAGGGAAAACCCACCAAGGCCTCAGATGAGGAAAAAAAAGAAGCTGCATTCGCTGTTGATTCCAACCCCCCCCCAATTCGCCCAGGCTTTGGAGGGAGAAGCGGATGTCTCCACCAGCTCCTCTGATGACTCCGATGACCACGCCTCGCCTCGCTGGGTGAGTTCAAACAAAGGCCCTATGCTAATCCCCATAGAGTTAAGAGTTCTGCCCGATGGGGGGTCTGAAAGCCTTCCCGCCCTCCTTGACTCAGGCTGTTCCCGCTCAATGTTCAATCCTGCTATGGTGGAAAAATTGGGCCTCAAGTTGAAAACTTTGAAAACCCCTATTGTTTTTTGCCAGATAGATGGGTCCATCACAGGGGGGGGAGACCCACCCATTTCTTTACTGAGCCCTTAGAGATGAAAATGGGATCCCACATGGAACTAATTTCTTTTATTGTGGCTCCTGGGATGGACAGACCACTCATTTTGGGCCTCCCGTGGCTTCGAAAATGGAACCCTCACATAAATTGGAGGGAGGGTTGGTTACGGATTCGCACGGCCACGCCTCCAGAAGGGGAGGGACCTTCTTCAGACCCTGTTGGCTGCAGTTCTGATTTGGCCGCTAGAGGGCAGGAGTGGATAGAAGGAGAGGACAGAATTCCGAAAGTATATTGGGACCTAAGAGGAGTTTTTAGTGAGAAATCTTCCAACAAACTTCCGCCCCACAGATTGTTCAATCGACATTTTGCCCGGGGTGAAGTTGCCAAAACCCCAGATTTATTCCATGTCTCCTAGAGAAATGGAAGAGATGAGAAAATTCATTGATAAGAATTTGGAGCAGGGTTTCATTGAACCTGCCCGCCCTAAAGTTGCTGCTCCTGTGCTTTTCCGTGAGAAGAAAGATGGTTCTCTGAGATTATGTGTTAATTTTAAAAACCTTAACGCCATCTCCACCCAAAACTTATACCCATTGCCTTTGATGAAGGACATGTTGGCCCACTTGGGAAAGGGCCGCATCTTCACTAAACTGGACCTCAGGGAGGCGTATTACAGGGTCCGTATAAAGGAAGGGGATGAATGGAAAACTGCTTTCAACTGCCCTCTTGGTTGCTTCCAATTCCGGGTCATGCCTTTTGCCTGCAGGGGGCGCCTGCTGTTTTCATGCAATTAATAAATGAAATCTTGCATGACCACCTTTACAAAGGCGTTATCATATATCTGGACGATATCCTTATCTATTCTCACAATTATGACGACCACGTCGCTCTGGTGCGCACTGTTTTGAAGAAACTCAGGGCCGCTGAACTTTATGCCAAATTGTCTAAGTGTGAATTTCACCAGGCTAAGATTGACTACCCCGGTTACCGCATCTCTCCCGCTGGCATTGAGATGGACCCTGGCAAAGTGAAAGCGGTCACTGAGTGGGAAGCACCCCGAACACGCAGGCAGTGGCAAAAAAATTTGGGTTTTGCTAACTTCTACCATCAGTTCATTCCTTCTTTTGCCAAAATTGCACTTCCTATCACAAATTTGTTGAAGTCCAAGGGTGGGCCTAGACCTAAGCCTAGCAAACCACTGGATTGGACCATGGAATGCCAAGCTGCTTTCGAAAGACTAAAATGCCTGTTCGCTGCGGAGCCTGTCCTCAGACATCCCGACATGGACAAGCCTTTCATCGTCCAAGCTGATGCCAGTGATGTCGCCATTGGGGCCGTCTTGCTACAAGCCAATGACCACGGTGACTTACAACCATGCGCCTACACCTCTCGCAAGCTCACAGACACTGAGAGACGTTGGGCCGTTTGGGAGAAAGAGGCGTTTGCGGTGCGATGGGCCCTAACCACATGGTGCCATTTTCTGGAGGGCGCTAAGCACCCTTTTGAGGTGTGGACTGACCACAAAAATTTGGAGGCGTTGAGAACCCCGCGCCGTCTATCCCCTAAACAAATGCGGTGGGCCCAACATTTCAACCGTTTCAATTTCACGTTCAAATACATCCCTGGAGGGAAAAATTTCATGGCTGATGCTTTGTCCAGACTTCCCCAATACAACTGCTCCAATCTGAGTGTTGTTTAACCTTTTGTTCCCACTTCCAGCCTGGCGGTTCCGGTGGTCACTCGCCAGCAAGCACGTTCGAAAGTGGAGGTGCCTCAAGATTTTCTGTCTGACCTCAAACGCGCCCTTCCCCAGGACGACTGGTTCCAGAAACATCAAGATGAGTGCACTGTGAGGGACGATCTACCGTGGATCGGCGCCAAGCTTTATGTGCCCGCCTCTCTTTGTCTCATCGTTCTCCAACGGGCTCACGATTCCAAGTTGGCGGGTCACTTTGGATTCATAAAAACCTTACATCTAGTCAAGAGGCAATTCTGGTGGCCCTCTTTGAAAAAGGACATTGAACTTTATGTGGCCAGTTGCCCGGTTTGTGCTGCCGCTAAGAGGCCGCCCGGGAAACCACAGGGGCTGCTCCAGTCTGTGGCACGACCTGTCGCCCCTTGGAAGGAAATTTCGATGGACTTCATTGTCGAGCTTTCTGAGAGCCAGGGGCACACCGTCATTTGGGTCGTTACGGACTTATTTTCCAAACAAGTTCATTTTATACCTTGCCACAAGATTCCTTCTGCTAAGACTCTCGCCAAACTCTTCATCTCCCACGTTTACCGGTTGCATGGAGTGCCTGATCGTATAGTTTCTGATAGAGGGGTCCAATTCACCTCAACCTTCTGGAAGGAATTTCTTAAATGCATTGGCTTAGCCTTAGCTCCACCCACCACCTTCAGACTAACGGCGCCTGTGAGAGGACTAATTCTGTTCTAGAACAGTACTTACGTTGTTTCATTAATTATCAGCAGGATGATTGGGTGGACTTGTTGCCGCACGCTGAAGTGGCCTACAACAATTCTGTTCATACCAGCACTGGTTTTACCCCTTTCCGGGTTGTTTTTGGTCAGGACTTTGTTCCTATTCCTGAGTTGCCTCGTGACCAGCCACAAGTTTCTTCCGTCGCTGATTGGAGTGAGCGTCTCAGCCGTGTTTGGCCTTTGACTCTTGCTACGTTGGATGCTGCTCATCGCGCTCATAAGAAACAAGCTGATAAGAAGCGTGCTCAGCCTTATCAGTACAAGGAGGGTGACTTGGTCTACTTGTCCACAAAGTTCCTTCAGACCACTCAAAAATCCAAAAAATTGGGGCCTAAGTATGTTGGTCCTTTCCCCATCCTCAAGATCATCAATCCTGTTTCTGTTTGGTTGCAACTGCCTAAGCATCTCAATCGTGTTCATCCCATGTTCCACGTTAACCTCATTAAGCCAGTTCGTGTTTCAACTTTACGTCCGCTTGATACTCCTCCTCCTCCTCCATTGTTGATTGATGGTGAACAACACTTTGAAGTCCGTGAGATTTTGGACTCCTGCAGGCAGCGTAACCGCATCCAGTACTTGGTTGCTTGGAAACATTTTCCCCCCTCCCACACGGAATGGGTTGACAAGTCCCATGTTCGTGCTCCCCGATTACTTCGGAAGTTTTATGCTGCTTATCCTGACAAGCCTTAATTTTCTCTCTAACCCCCCCCCCCATTTTTCTTCTCTGTTTTGTTGTTCGTCTGTCTGTCTGTGTTTTTTTCGTTTTGCAGGCCTGATCGCCTTTTTTTCGGGGGACAGCCGGATGTCAGTTTCTGCTCTGCTATCGCTTCAGCTGCCATGAAACGGGGAGGGAGGGCATGGTATTTGGGAGGGGTTACTCATTGTGCTGGTGGAAGTTTCTGGAGTCTACTGATTGATTGGACTATGCATGCGTGGGTGTTTCCCGCCAGCTCTAACGGCACCGGCATTCCATCTTCGTGATGCCTTTTGAAGTTATCTTGCACCTAACATTTGGAAGACTTATGATTGGACTGGGTCTATGATGCCAAGGGGTGGGGAATGGGCTATTCTATATATCAACTGTTTTCGTGCCTAATTAACCAGACTTCGCTATGCATTGCCTTTAACCATTTTTAATTAGTAAAAGTACATTGGATTTCTACGCATGGAGTCTCATGGTCATTCTTTCCTAATTAACTAATGGAGAGGAGCTGACACTAGTAGGGCTGGAAGGAGGGATCGCTGTGTAGGGATCGCTTGTAGGGATCGCTGTGTAGGAGGGATCGACCTGTAAAAAATAATTGTAGTTTAAGTTCCACAGGGTTTAATTAGCAAAATATAATTAATTACTCTTTCACATGCTACTGTATAGTCAGCAAAGAAGAGGGAGAGCTTAAAATGATCTATTATTTAAAGGAATTAACCCAAGTTGGAAAAAAACATTTCCTCTTCAAACTGCAAGACTGGGTTATTTTGTGAGGTGAGCTACATGAACCACGGAATCCTTGAAATCCACAACAAAGTCTCCCATATGAATTCCTGAAGATCATTTATGTCAGAGATGTTTCATTTTCCCATTTTGGATTGTTCTGGAATTAGTAACTTCCTTCTTATTTCCATTTATTCCAACATTGGCTATTTTCTTCCCAATAGTGAGATTCAAAATGACTTTTGGGTGTACTTTAAATTCTAAAGGGCAATGTCAAAATCATTTTTTGTCACTTTTGTGTTCAAGATCCTCCAGAAAGTTTTTTTTTTGTTTTTTGCTGTTGATGACAACTGATTTTCTTCTGAAGGGCACACAATTTGAAAAATTATATAAAAGGCAAATGTCCATATTTTGAACTCAATCAATATGAACTCCATATTTTTCCTCAAAACAATCAAACTGTAACTTATTTTTGTCCACAATGTAAAGATAAGAATATTGAGGTAACTTTCAAATACTAATAGAGGTGAAAGAATCATTTGAGCTGAATGTAAACAAGGAGATATGCAAAGGTTAGAAGAATTGAAGAAGATGCAATTGGGGATCCAGTTGGCCTCCTTCTTTCAATAGAATAAACAGAATAGAATAGAATAGAATAGAATTTTTTATTGGCCAAGTGTGATTGGACACACAAGGAATTTGTCTTTGGTGCATAAGCTCTCAGTGTACATAAGGAGAATAAAATACATTCATGAAGAATAAAAAGATACAACACTTAGTGATAGTCAAGGTTACTAATAATCTATCAAATCGTACAAAGAAACAAATAAAAACAATATAAATAGAAAGATACAAACAACATAATTATAGTCATCAGTGTGGAGAGATAGATACTAGGAAAGAAGAGAAGAATAATAGTAATACATTCTTAGTAAATTATTGACAATGGTGAGTGAATTATTTGTTTAAAGAATGATAGGATTCGGGGACAAATTGTCCTTGTGTCATTGTTCTTGTGTGCAGTGCCCTATAGCGTCATTTTGAGGGTAGAAGTTGAAACAATTTATGACCAGGATCTGTGTTTTTGAAGAACAAAAGAACTCAGAAGAGGATGGAGCTGACATGGGTAGGAGTTCTGCTTCTTCTACCTATAATTTTCATTCTTTTATCATCTTTCCAAATGTACAAGAAAAAAGGGCAGCTGCCCCCTGGACCTGCTCCATGGCCTATTCTGGGGAACCTCATTCAGCGAGATGTTTTACCTCTAAATAAATTCTATAAAAAGGTAAGTTTGGGTAACTATTGTACTTCTTTGCTGTTTCAGATGATTGTTTTGAACGATATATGTACATTTCCCTAATTTAAAGAGTTTGATTTATTCTATAAGAGTCCAGGAATTTTAACTTAAAGTCACCTTGTAAGAGTCTGATAAACAGACAATGAAGTTACAAATTTCATTAAAATAGGTAATAACAAGAAAAACATATTACCACATATTTTGAACAACCAGATTACTTACAGAAATAAATTATATAGTTAAAATTGTGATGATTACATTTCCATAACCTCATCAGCTAGCAATGTAGCCAATCATATTGATGTAGCAATAGCAATAGCAGTTAGACTTATATACCGCTTCATAGGGCTTTCAGCCCTCTCTAAGCGGTTTACAGAGTCAGCATATTGCCCCCAACAACAATTTAGGTCCTCTGTACAGTTTAAGAAATCTTAAAGCTTTGATTCAACATGATCTCTCTAAGGTGAATTTAAGACCTATTTCAAGCATGCTTTAGAGTAATTTCACCCCAAAAAACTTTTATCATTTAATTAACTGGGTTTTCATCTAATTTTACCTTTAGCTTACAGTGAAGTATGGACCTATATTTACTGTCTGGATGGGATCAAAACCAATGGTTGCTCTTTGTGGATATGAGGTGGTAAAAGATGCTTTGATAAATAAAGCAGAAGAATTTGGTGGGCGAAGTCATATGCCCTTTCACAGACGAGTGTTCCAAAATAAAGGTTTATTTTCTTTCTTATTTGTTATTGCTGTTTTTAATTATCTGTAAGTTATTTTAAATTGTTTGAATGCTGTTAATATTATTGATAGTTATGAAAGTCTCACTTCAAATGAAGTGTTGTCAAGATGTTGATTTGGTCATGCTTTTTGAAGAGGAACACATTTTTTTCACCATTTTGGTTCCACTGGTCACTTCTGAAATCTATTTGAAATCTATTTACATATGAGCCAACAGTGTGCAGCAGCTGCCAAAAAAGCCAACACAGTTCTAGGCTGCATAAACAGAGGGACAAAATCAAGATCGCATGAAGTGTTAGTACCACTTTATAATGTCTTGATAAGGTCACACTTGAAATACTGCATTAGGTTTTGGTCACCACAATATAAAAAAGATATTGGGATTCTAGAAAGAGTGCAGAGAAGAACAAAAAGATGATTAGGGGACTGGAGACTAAAACATATGAAGAACGGTTGCAGGAACTTGGTATGTCTAGTTTAATGAAAAGAA